>NW_006766892.1:291690-397314 GCF_000275845.1 Dichomitus squalens LYAD-421 SS1
CCAAAAAAGATCTGCAGCGCCGATCTTTCTGTAACTTCGCAAAGTGTTCTGAACATTCTCAATAAACTTTCTTGTTCAGTCTCCGAAGGGTTCCGGGTTGCAGTATTCGAAAGATAGGAAGAGGTCTCTCGAGCGTGACATTCAGCCACTGACCGAGATAAAGCTGACTTTCAATCTGAGCGCTTCGACAATGTTGCCCCGGCCAACTTCGCTATCAAACGACTGATAACAGCGGTGTTTGAATCGGCAGTCTTCGGCATTGTGACCATCCATGACAATCTATGGGCGCTTTTCCGTAGCTTCTGGGGTCAGACGTGTAATTCCGCGATGCTCAATGCAAACCTCCACCGATTTTCTTCATATTTCACCCATATGTACTGTCCAGGATGCAAGTGAAGTGTGCGAAGTCTGAAATGTATTGGAGAGGAAGGGAGGGAGATATCCATGAAATACGTTATGGGTCGTAGCTTCTGGGGTCATGCTAGTAAGTAGACAATGTGGCGGGATGGAAGAGGAACACGGGGCGGCCCGACATTGATGTACTTGTTCTCGTACATTGTACAAGGTACTACGCGTTCGTCCAGCCGCTCCCGACTCTCCTCTCCTGTCCAATCTCTTTGCCACTAGTCCCTTCGCTTCACCCCATGTGCGGCTGTGACTGCCCCTCCCCGAACGGTCGTCTCATCTTCAGTCGCGCACGTTGTTCGCTATGTCCCACGAACTCCCCGCCGACGCTGATAGTCACAGTTTTATTCCTCCATCTTTCCTGTTCTCCTGATAGCCCTGCTCTCCATTGCTACGCTCGCTCTGGCTTTATGGTGCTTTTGCTCTTCCTCCCGCACTTGCTGGCGACTGGTATGCCCTTCCTTGTGCGCCACGATGAGTTACTCTGGACGCTTTCTCTTTACTGGCGACATCGTCGATGGCCGCCTTTACCCTTGATGGTCAGCGTGAACTCAATCCCGCGCCGCAGCCCACACCGACACCCTCCGCTCCGACTGTCCCCGGACGCCAGGTACGTACGTGTTCTCCAGTCAACCGCACTGTCAAACCAGCATGGTTCCTTGCCGCACGCCACTCATTTTCTTCCTGCGCTCGCCGTCAGAGTCAGCATCGGCTTCGACGCACCACTATCCTGTCGTCGCTTACGACGGCTCACACCATCCACCCCCCCACGTCCCCCCACGTCCCCCCGCGCTGCCGGCTAGCCCACCATCCCAGATGTGGTGTACTTCAGGAGTGACCGCCGATCGCCTGCGCGTTGTCTTGTTCACCTTTGCAACCCCTTTCGCAGCGTCATCAACGTCATTCGGGTTTTGCTGAAATCTCTGCGGCAAATCCACTTCATTGTCCTCGCGCTCTACGCCTCCCGACCCAAGGTAGGTGAGCTCGCAATTTTTTGGAGCCGCGCGAGTGGCGAACGAGGAGATTGTGCGCAGCGATTCCTGAAGTTGCTGACATACGTGTATGGGGACAAGACGGTACTTGAACGGGTATAACGCGGACGATATGCCGCTAAAGCTGTCGTGGTCCAGTGCTGCGCTCAGGTTCATCAAGTACGCCCCTCCCTTCTGCGTATGCCCGCACATTGTTCTCAATACAATGCGCATGTAGCATCGTCGACCCGACGCTGGAGAATGACCGCGCCTCGCACGAGGCTGAGGGCCCCCTCTCCGCTCCCCTCGCACCGCCCCTTGAGAACGAGGTGCAGAGCTGCCGGTCGGGCGAGGAATATGGGGTGTATGCCGAAGCGTGAGTGTCGTTTACATTCTTTGCTTCTCTCCGCTACTCAGGCTTCGAATCTGAGTGATCAACGCGGCTAGGGATCCATTGATGCGTCCCTCCTCTCTTTCGTTCATATTACCGATGGACGACCAGCATGTTCACCTCAGATCCCGTCGGCCGCCCTCTTCCTCGGCAACCCTTTCGACGCCTAATGCCCTACGCCGATACAACCGTTCTCCTTCGCAGTCGTCTCTAACTCTTGGTGTACCTCCATGACGATGGATTGGATGTACACTGGCCCTCAGATACCGTTTACACCTGTCGTACACGATTCGATCCCTTCACCAAGATCCGCCCCTCGACAGTGTCTCCCAGACCCGACGAGGGGACACGACGCCCTTCCTCGTGGCCTCAGGACTCGACTCGACCGACCTCATATTCACCTGGCGAGGGTCACCGATCATCGCGCTCAGAATAACAACAGTCTGTAGGATAGAAGATTAGCGAAACACCTTGTCATGACATGCCAGCGAACACGGACTACGAGGCAAGCGCACGCGCCAATCTTGAGCATAGGATCCGCACTGTACAAGCCGCTCTCCTCGTCGAACGTCGAGTGACCATACGTACGGCCGATGAACATGTACGGGATGCTAAGGCGCAGGCAGCCGATGACAAAGTCAATGGTTGCACCGATGAGCTGCTTGTGCCCCTTGTTCCCGTCCTTGGGCACAGACCTGTTCGAGTGAAAGTAGATCTGACAAAAGTTTAGACGATGCTTTAATCATACGCTCTAGGATGCATTCGCACGACCTAGATTGCTATACATGAGCAGTAGTAGCCAGCGAGACGCCCTCAAGCCTTATCCGCCGCCCGTTTCGCATCGCGTTCCTCCTTCAGAGTGCTGATCTCTTCGAGACTCACAACTTTGAATGGCCAGGTGATGGCGTTCCCTCCGCTCCGCATAATTGGGAGACCCATGTCCTCGAGGTCATCGTCGGCATGTTGGGACCACCTGGTTCATAGGGACAGAGGGGAATCTCGTGTAAGTGCGCCGCTAGAAACAGGGTTGCGACGATACTTACGACCAGAACGCGAGGTAGCTCGTGTGGCTGTTGTTGAGGGCCGTCGGAATTTGGGGGTAGCGGGCTCGCAGCCAAGCAGCGTCTCGTTCCGTCGACGCGAACGCTTCCTCAGGAATTTTGGGCAGACGCAAGAAGTGGTCGCCAAGGATGTACGAAGAGATCCAATGGGAGGTCACTTCGGTGGTGTAGCCGAAGTTGGGAGAAACCTGAGACATCTCGGAGTTAGCGCGACAGATGGATGTTGCAGTTCTATCGTAGCGTACCACTGCACCATTGACTGCTAGGTCACGACGAGATATGTGTTTGGCTGGGACGATTCCACGATACAGGGAGGACGACCAACGCTTCGCTTCGGGATGTATGGGTGGAGAACCTGCGAGGGTAGTGTAATTCCACTCATGCGTCGTCGTTTCCTTCGCAGGCTGCGGATCCGATCCTAGATCCTTGATAGTCTGCTCTACGGTACTGTCAATCATAATAGCCATACATGCATGAAATTAGAAACTCACCGTCGAAAATCGCAGGCCAAGACGACGTATATCCTGTAGCAAGAATGACCGCACTGGCGGGAAGAGACCTGCCGTCCTCCAGAATCACTGACCCGTCGCCACCGTAGCCGGACACACGAGCCGGGCAGATAACCTCGACTTTTCCAGCAACAGCGAGCGCATGAAAGCCGTTTGGACGAGGCACGCCTTCATCGTTCACCCGAGTATGCCAGAAGGGTAGCACAGAGTGGCGCAGTGGAGAATCGGCAGGGACTCCAGCGGCATGGTACTATCACTGTAGTCAAGCAAGAGTAAATGAAGAGCGTAGATGAAACGCACAGAGCTATCAGCCAGACCGTGCCACCAGAAGTCGACGATCTTCTTCCCCAGCCAAGTGGTGTGTAAGTAGGAAGCGCCTACGTCAGGATCAGCAAAAGTCTGCGACGACGTGGAACTTGCACCTGGCAGCCGTCCCATCTAGATTGGAGGTCGGTTTCCAATACTTCCTACAGGAACAGGAATCGTTACTGAATGGACCCTCCCTAGTTTTCTGGGGGCCGGCGTAACCAAACTTCGCGCACGGAAGTGCATGAGTTGTCGATTCCCAGCTTCGCAAAGAATTCGAGTCTGAAGTCGACGGACACCACTATGGAGATAGGTAAAGATCCGGAGATACAATGATCTATATGTGCTGCTTAAGGTACAGAACACCCGGATGCTTGTATCGTGCCCCAATATTACACGTAGCGTGCTTGTCTCGAAATCCTCGGTGTGAGAGGGGAGGTGTGCCGACGTCACACACAATCGCTCGATGTGTTCCGTCTCAAGCGTTGCTGCTCGGATGACTACTTCTCGATTCATTGTAGTTTCATGTGGGAGAAGTGGTGCACAATGGAAGCCACCGAACACGTACTCATGAAGGGGACAGCAACTACCTGCCCTGTCGCCGACGGACCATGAGGGGACATGGCCAACGAGTTCACCGGAGCACGTGAATGACGGAAGCACACTGATTCAGTCTATCGATGCATGGGCATATAGAAAACGTAACTGTGGTATCTCACATCTATCCAATGAGTCATCTATGCTGACAGCACAAACTGAATGCTCATTGACGACGGAACCTCAGTACTAAGGATCATACATGTGGTCGCTATAGCGTCATTTGATGCATAAAGGGACGACGGCGCTTGCGTCGGGGTCAGGAGACTGAGATGTGCAGACGAGGAATAATGTAGGGGAACATATTACAATGGACAGAGACTCACGAAATAGAAGAAGCTAACCCTCAACGGCGAGAGAAAACAGCGGCAATGGTCAACATGCCGCCAATCGCCCCTAGCGTGCCGACGACGGCCCAGTGTGTATATGGGGCGAAGGGTTGAGTGATCTGGCCGCGGTTGGCCACCGACGCGCCGCGGAAGGAGTATAGAGTGATCCCAGTCATGAAGGCCGCAATAGCCCACGCTAGGAAGACGAGAGGCAACGAGAAAATGACGCTTCGCCTCTGCGAAAAGCATGAGTCGAGCAAGGGTCAATGACGGGATCTGACGAGCACTTACCGACAGCACCATCATCCCCTCTCCACCAAGGTAGTAGACAGTCCTATCCATCTCCGTCTTGTATCGGAACAGCGCTAGGACCGCCGACACCATACTCGCCCCCGAGCAGACGATCGCGATAAACCCAGCTACCCTTGGTATATCGTCTAGATGGGGCAGCGACAGAAGTGTTACCGATGCGCTCAGGATAACAGCAGCCTGTAGAGTAGAGAAGATTAGCGGGACACCATGTCATGAAAAGCCAGCGAAGACGGACCACGAGGCAAGCGCACGCGCTAATCATGAGCATGGGACCCGCACTGTACAAGCCGCTCTCCTCGTCGAATGTCGTGCCGTGCGTACGGCCGATGAACAGGTACGGGATGCCAAGGAACAAGCAGCCGATGACGAAGTCGGTGATCGCGCGAATGAACGGCTTGCGCCGAGGCTCGGTGACGCCCTTGATCGCATCCTTGGGTAAGGGCTTGTTGGGGCGGAAGTAGATCTGCCGCCATTGCGCTAGAATGTATGTTAGACCACTTTGTAGACGGTGATGCATCGGCCACTCACCAATACGCAGTAGGACACGAGAGACGATACGGGTCTGCACGACCATGACATTTGTGGAGTTGCTGTCGAAGGAGCGGAGCATGTTCATCAGCTCCTGGCACTCCTGGGGCGCAAATGGAGGCGGTGCGGGTCGCGCGGAGGGAAGGAGAGAGTCTGAGGTGCTATGAGCCTACTACTCGAGATCGAATTCCGGATCTGTGTACCTGTGTAAGACCACTGGAGCGCGTCCATGGCTTCCTTGCGAGTCTCCGTAGAGATCGCTTGATGCGCGGGATGTCCCTCAATGAAGCCCCAGTAGCGATACTCCATGTCTAGTTCTTTCAAAGATACATACGCGTTAGTCTCATCTCTCTACGGATGCTTTTACAAAACTTACTGTCGTCTTCCGAGAACCGCTCGATAATTAAGCCCTCGCCGGAAATCGTGGGGGGCGGCTCGTCGGTGATGATTCGCAGCTTATGGTTCACCCAGCTCTGTACCGGACGCAAGTCGTTCTTCTGCACCGACCCGCTCTTGATCCACAGTTCCCACCCTTGTGGCGGGGGCATCGTCGTTTCACGGGGAAGCTGCTTCTCAACGTACTCCGTCACGCGCTGCAAGTACCGCGGATTCCGCAAGTCGATGTCGGTCGTGATGCGCAGACCCTCGTGGTGATAGTAGGACGAGCTGTCGGGGAGCACGTACTCCTCCCATCCGAGGGTATGCAATGTGTGCGTCGCTGCAAGTTCGGTGGTGATGGGACCGGAGGCAAACGTCGCCACGATGTGGGCTGTCTTCCCACGGCTCGGGGCTGTCTTCGTGTTACCTCCGCGCGCAAGGGGTGCGGCGTGTTGCAGGAGGGGGATACGCTCACTGAAATCCAGGTCAGCATGCTCACAGAGGGCGGAACAGGAAAGTCTCACTCCGTATCCGGGTGGAGGGTTTCTGCAAGAGATGCGCCGTCACGCTCGCCGAGGCTGTACGACCCAGCCGCTGGTTGATGGCTTGACCTTTGAATGAATGGCATGAGCGGTGTTCATGCGTTAAGAAAGTTTCTGACGTACTGAGAGGCACCAATGACGTCGTTCTTCGGAGGAAGAGGGAAGCGAATTGGTGTGGGCGAGTCCTGAATTGGCGTGTCAGAGTCCTCGATTTCTGTATGAGGCTCAACGACCGGTCTAGACAAGGTGAAGTCAGTATACCGCAAATGCTTATGTCGAGCATACATACTCGGGCATCGAGGCACTTTCGACAGGCGACAAGACTGTCTTGGGCACCTCCGTAGCGGGGGCAGCTACAGGAGGTTGAACGCCATAGTGATCTGCAAATGGGTCATCCATGGTAAAGCTATCATTGCAAAGGTCAGGACGCCATCGCCGAGCATTTTATCTGACTGCCTACCGAACGCTCCCACTGCGACTTCGACCACGCTTCTCTGGAAGCAGCTGGCCGAACGACGAAGCCAAAGACGACCTGCTGGACACTTTGCCAGATTGGCCCGACTGTGTCGCATCGAGAGACCGGCGAACCGGCTCTGGAGAACTCGCACGAGACGCAGCGCCCTGACGTGCGACTGGCTCTTCGCCCCATGCAAATGTGGCCGAGTCATCGGGAACGTGGACATACGACGACTCCGGGGCATGGTAGGAGTCTTCCGCTGGGATGGTCGGGATAGTTTCAGGCTCTGGAGACAGTGCTACGACGGCTGCCGCTACAACAGGTGCAGGCTCAGGGACCGGCTCCTTAGGAGCAGAAGTTGCAGCAACAACTGGATCGCCGTAAGAGAAGTAGTCCTGGCGGCCGTCCTCGAGGGCTATCGGTTCCTCAGGCTCCACCGTGGGCGGAGGAAGAGGGACTGCTGGAGTAGGCTCGGGAAGGGAGACAGGCTCGCCGATCGCGGGAGCATCCTGAGGAAGCAGTTGGGGACTTTCGACATTAGTCGGCTTCGACGTAGTGGTAGGGAGGATGGGGTCGCTGAAGCCGAAGGGCTCCGGTGTGGTCAGAGGCGCTTGATGCGGAAGTTCGCCAGCTATCTGCTCTGGAGAAGCGGTGACGCTGAGCTCCAGAGCAGGAGTTGGTCCTGGAGTCGGCTCCGGCGTCGGCTCGGTCACGACCACGTTTGCAAGCGGGGATGGACGAAGTATACTTGTGGTGCCTTCAGCGAGGTTTGCGGCTTCTTCGCGGGCAGGGGATTCTGCAACGGGACTGACTCCTGGTCGCGTATCTTCTACTGAGGGCGGCGCCAGCGTCGAGTCTGTAGACACTTTCAGGGAGTCCTTCAAAGAGGACTTGGAGGAGGTCCGCGAGAGCGCCTTGGTGATCGAGAGGCCAGTCGACGCGCGGCGCATGGCAGTCGACATGCGTGCTCGCATCGACCCCTTCCCCGGGGGCGGGGAAGAGGGTCGCGGAGGAGACGGCGCCGCGGTATTGGACCTCTTGGGTGGTGAGGACATAGTGGGAAGGAATGATCTCGGGGATCAAGCTAAGGGAGCGTGAAAAATCTAGAGACCGTGCTCTTCGATAGGGAAGAGGTGGTGGTCGACGAGGTCGTATATATTCGCGAGCGACGCTTACCAGGCGGTGGGCTCGAGGCGTGCTGCAGGTGAGCTTCTACAGGCTTTTTCCACGAGATAGCGATGCGATTTGCCTGCGTAGATTGGGCACTTGGGGCTGCACGAGGGGGTGCCGAACACACGTGTTCGAGGAGGCGCATAGATCTCGCACGATTCACGAGCAAACACAAGGCAATGTCTACGTACGCGGTGATGTCCCTTGTAGTCCATCGCTCACAATGCTTATCCTCGAGACCGTCACGCCTCAGTGTCTCCTTGCACAACATCGAGGCCCAGGGGTAGAGGGCGCAGGCTGTACAATCCACGCCTACAGCACGCGAGTGGACAGGGTTGCTCCTCCACGCCGTCGTCTCACGGAGATGAAACAGCGCTTTGACTAGTGACTTCGTGCACTTACGATTTCGCCTGCCATGCCGGATGCACCATTCCTGATGTCAGATGAGGAGTATCGCCCCCCTGAACCTTCCCAACCAGCCAGATTGTGCTCACGAGGAACGTCGGAGCAGATAAACAGCCAAAGAAGCGATGTGAAGTGAAGGATCGTCTCTCAGACATGCACGATAGGATGGCAACGAAGTTGTTAACGAGCAAGAGCGAAATGATCAGCATTGAGGGTGGCAGACGAGAGCAAAGAACGCTGGCGCGCGTGCTGCACTGCTCAGGCTTCTTCCACGTCTTCCCTTCGCTGCGCCCTCCGGTTACGACTCCTTCGTCACGGTATTCTCTCCGTTCTGCACGATTTGCGCACTACATAGGGCGCAACTATGTTGCTGGATATCAACGTGAGTGGGCTGCATGCATACAACTAGCCATCCGCCGAGAAACAAGCTAAACAGATGCAATACAGCGGAAACTCTTCACCCGTTCAGATCGCGTTAAGGGCGTCGACTTCCATCCCACTGAGCCCTGGATACTCGCCGGTCTCTACAATGGCACTGTTAACATCTATAACCACGACACCGGCGCACTGATCAAGACATTCGAGATCGCAGAGGTTCCCGTACGCTGTGTCCGCTTTATCCCCCGCAAGAGCTGGTTCGTCGCGGGTTGCGATGACTTTCAGCTCCGGATCTTCAACTACAACACGCACGAAAAGGTTGCGGCCTTTGAGGCGCACCCAGACTACATCAGATGCCTAACCGTCCACCCGACTGCGAGCATCGTTCTGACGGGTAGTGACGACATGACCATTCGCGCCTGGGATTGGGACAAGCAATGGAGGTGCATCCAGGTACGTGACACTAGTGTCCCGTTATGCGTATATGCCGTCCGACCACGTCCGACCATGTCATAGACATACGAGGGCCATACCCACTATATCATGAACATCACTGTCAACCCGAAAGACCCCAACACCTTCGCATCTTCATGTCTGGACCGTACCGTCAAGATCTGGTCTCTTGGTGCTTCGACGCCCAACTTCACCATGGAAGCGCACGACAAGGGCGTCAACTACGTTGAGTTCTACCCCGGCGCGGACAAACCGTACCTTGTTACCGCGAGTGACGACAAGACCGTAAAGATCTGGGACTACCTCAGCAAGAGCTGCGTGCAGACTCTGGAGGGGCATTCGAACAATGTGCTTTTCGCGGTCTTCCACCCCAATCTCCCATTAATCGTCTCCGGCGGTGAGGATGGCACTGTGAAGCTCTGGAACAGCGGTACGTACCGTCTAGAGAATACCCTCAGCTATGCCCTGGAACGCGCTTGGTGTATCGCTGTGCGCAAGACGTCAAACGAGGTTGCTGTCGGATACGACGAAGGTCTTGTCGTTATCAAGGTCCGTGTCAATGCATGTAAAATCGGACGACCGTTCATTTACTGGGCAATAGCTCGGCCGTGACGAGCCCACGTACAGCATGGACTCCGCCGGCAAGGTCGTCTACACCCGTAATAACGAGGTCCTCTCCGCAAACCTCCAGACGATTCAGGAAGACTCCGTCGCGGACGGGAACCGGATACCCATCTCTGTCAAGGAACTGGGCACGACAGAAGTCTTCGCGACCGCCCTTCTGCACTCGCCTAACGGCCGTTTCGTAACTGTCGTCGGCGACGGGGAGTACATCGTCTACACTGCCCTCGCATGGCGCAACAAGGCCTTTGGCAACGGCAATTCATTCGCATGGGCGGGCGACTCCAACACTTACGCAGTGCTCGAGGGTCGTATGAAGGTCCGTGTTTACAAGAACTTCCGTGAGCGCGGAGGCGCGGGCATGAAGGGTGCTGGGTCGTGGGCCATTGATGGACTTCACGGCGGCACTCTCCTCGGGGCGCGAGGTGCTGGCTTCGTTGTGTTCTGGGACTGGGAATCTGGTGAGATCGTAAGAAGAGTTGAAGTCGATGCGAAGAACGTGAGTCAGCCGCGTGGCCAATGCACCTCGTTCCCTGACGAAGTGCCACATTCAGATCTACTGGTCGGGCTCCGGAGATCTAGTCGCTATCGCATCAGAGGACTCTTTCTATGTGCTGCGCTTTGACCGGGACGCATACACCTCTAAGCTCGAGTCCGGTGCTGACTTGGGCGATGAGGGTGTCGAGGAAGCATTCGAGCTCGTCGCGGAGATCTCTGACAAGTATGCACTATCTCTTTGCTATCTACGAAGGGCGATAGGCCTAAGTATGTTCACAGCGTCAAGACCGCCAAGTGGATAGGCGACTGCTTCATCTACACAACGGCTGCCAACCGCCTCAACTACTTCATCGGCAGCGAATCCTATACGATCACTCCCTTCGACACGTAAGTGCTCTCTAGTGCATGTGACGACACGACACTAAACCCCTGCGCAGGCCACTATATTTGCTAGGATACATTCCTGCTCATAATCGCGTATACCTTGTCGACAAGGATTTGAACGTGTACTCCTACGCGCTCTCGCTGAGCATGGTCGAGTACCAGACAGCGGTTTTGCGCGGCGATATGGATGCTGCCAACGAGATACTCCCTTCAATACCCAAAGAGCACCGGAACAAGATCGCGTCCTTCCTCGAGGCGCGAGGTCTTAAGGAACTCGCGCTGGAGGTCACGACTGACCCAGATCAGAAGTTTGAACTCTCCCTACAGCTTGATGATCTCGATGCGGCCGTCGAAATTGCACGGACAGTGCCCGAGCTCGAAGCCGAGACGAAATGGAAGGCGATCGGCGACCGCGCATTAGCCGTTTGGCGGTTCGACCTCGCGCAAGAGAGTTACGAGAAGGCGGGCGACCTCAGTGCACTGATGTTGCTCCTTCTGGCGACGGGCGACCGGGACGGCTTGGCGAAGCTAGCTGCTAAGGCAGGTGCGTACCGTACCAACACGCGTTTATCGTCGTGGGCATTGCATCTGATCTTGAGCTTGTCACAGAGGAGAAGGGCCAGAACAACCTTGCGTTTGCCACCTTGCTGCAGCTGGGCGACCCCAAACCATGCGTTGATCTGTTAATCAAGACGCACCGAGCCCCGGAGGCGGCGACGTTTGCGCGCACGTACGCGCCGTCGAAAGTTCCGGATGCGGTGCAGGCGTGGCAGACAGACCTGCACGCAAAAAATCGCGCGAAGCTCGCAGACGCCGTTGCGGACCCCGCCGCGCATCCCGAGCTATTTGAGGAGGGCTGGGAGGAGGCGCTGCAGCGCGAGGCCAGCGCGCCGGCGCCTGGCGCACCGCTTGTGAACGGGGACTCAGGTATGCGGTTTGTGCTTGTCATTTGCGGCCACCGCTCACCTTTGCGCGGCGGACAGGAGCCCCTGCATCTGAGGAGGCGGAGGAGTCGTAGATATTGCATAGTTATGATCATTCGTTGTATGGAATTGTGTGATCCTTACGCTGCCTTTTTGCTCTGTCATCCAGACCACGGTGATCTGGGCGTGGTAACCAGGCGTCTCGGAGGTGCCTGCACGTCCGTTGCCCGCCACATAAGCTCGGACGTATGTCTCCGTCATAGACAGTAAATAGCAGAAGGGTTGAATGGTGGTTACCAAGGCCGAAGGAGCTAGAACGCGATTGAACGCTGGAATAAGTCCGGCCGAGCAGCGGTGTCGAAACGTGATCGGCGCTGGTGGTCGTCGTAACGGGCGTCACGTCTCCCACAGGCGGAGACTGGAGCCCTTGAGGCCTGCCCGAGCCGCTTCCTTCGCTTGCATTTCTCTCCACCTCCCGTCGTCTGCTCTTACTCTAGGGCGGCGTCCACGCCCTTATTTTCTTTCCTTGTTGTTGGCCATGGCCGCCGCACTTGCCTCTCAGGCCATCAGCTCTGGCGACCTCACCGACCTCGTTTCCTCTTCCTCTTCCGCTACTGTCTATCCCTCTGACGACACTATCCTCTCTGTTCTCCAAGCTCGCTTTCGTGCAGATCAGCCCTATACTAGAATCGGCGCATCCAACCTCGTCGTCGTTAATCCCTACAAGACCCTTGCTAATGTTAACGACGTCAGCGCGAAGGAGTACGAGGAGAGATGTTACAAGGACACCAGCTTCCCACTCCCCGGCACAGCGAGCCTCCCTCCTCACCTCTACGACCTTGCTGCACGGGTGTACCTGCTTATGAGGAGGAGGTCAGAGTCTCAGGCAATCCTCTTTCGGTGAGTGGTATCCGTGATTCTCCAGCTTGACGTTCGACGAACCGGCGGACATAGAGGGATCACGGCATCTGGCAAGAGCGCCAGCTTGCAATTGCTGGTGAACCAGATCCTCCGGCTCTCGACGCACTCCAAGAAGGAAGCCAAACTCGCCGAGCAGATCAAATCACTCTCAACGCTCCTTGATTCCTTCGGGAATGCCAAGACACTCATTAGCCCCAACGCATCCCGACACAGTCGCTACCTCGAGCTACACTTCAACGACCGCGGGCGCATCCAGGCGGCCAAGGTTCTCACGTATGGTCTTGACAAGTCCCGCCTCTCACGCCTCTCCTTCGAAGAACGAACTTATCACGTATTCTACCAGTTCCTCGCTGGCGCCACGCCCGAGGAGCGGGACCGCTATGCCTTGGAGGACGTGTCGGACTATGCGCTTCTTGCCTCATCAGGGTGCTATCGTCTTCCCGCTGGTCCATTCAGCGACGACGGCATTGCCATGGACGAGTTGCGGGCCGCGATGAAGATCCTCGGCTTCAAGCCCAAGCACCTCTCATCTATTTTCGGCCTGCTCGTCGCTATCCTTCTCCTTGGGAACCTGCAGTTCGGCGAGGCCGATGCCCGCGACGTGTCAGCATACGTCATGAACACACCGGTGCTGGATCAGGTCGCACGGTTGCTCGGTGTTCCGACAGAGGAGCTCAGCGAGGTGCTCACGAATAAGACGAGCTACGTGCGCAAGGAATTGTACACGGTCATGATGAACGCTCAGCAGAGCGGGGCTCAGCGCGACCAACTCGCGAAAGACCTTTACGCCATTCTCTTTGCTTTCGTGACAGAGACCGCCAACCACAAGATTGCGCCTTCCTCCCAAGACCCCCTCCCTTCCACGCAGATCGTTCTCTTCGACCAACCCGGTTTCCAAACCAAGGGCATCACGCAGTCGGCGTCGATGTACTTTGGCGGCCCAACCCCTCTCATCGGCGCGCAAAACCAGTCGGGCTTTGACGAATTCTGCATCAACCTGTCTAACGAGCTCATGCACTCATATATCCTACGGAATACCTTCGAGGACTCCGTGGGGTACAACAGCGAGCTCGTCGGGGACGGCGTTTCGCTTCCCGCTATCTCCATCATGGACAACTCTGGATGTGTCGAGCTCTTGCGAGGCGCGCAGCTGAGCGAGCGAGCCCACCGGAAACCAGGAGGCATGTTGGGCGTCTTGAACAAGGCGTCCTCATCGTTCAAATCCGGGAAGGCTGGTGAGAAGAAGGAGGAGGAGCTTCTCCAGGAGCTTGTGTCGAAGTTCGGTGTCCACGCGTCCTTCATCTCGCCTGGCGGCGCAGAGGCTCCTGATCTGACGACGTTTGGCGTCAACCACTTCGCCGGCAGCGTGACGTATGACGCGCGGGGCTTTGTCGAGAAGGACACCGACATTCTGGACTGCGCTTTCGTGTCGCTCCTGCGCAACTCTACGGATCCCTTCATCGCTAAGCTTATGGCTGGACCCAGTCTTGCAACGGAGCGCCACTCCAAGGACGAGAGCATCATTGTTCAGGCGCAAGTCTCTTCTCGACCTCTCCGTTCCCCCACGGCTATCACCTCTCGCGATGGCACGACCGTTGCTCCGGGCGAAGATCACGCTCGCCTGGACCCATCGAAGGTGTACCCGGTCACGACGCAGCTCAACTACGCGCTGTCGGAGATCATGTGGAATCTTGATCGCGCCCGTCTTTGGACGGTGTCGTGCATTCGTCCGAACGACTCGGGGACGGCGAACTCGTTCGACAAACGCCGCGTCAAGGCTCAGATCCGCGCCCTCCTTCTGCCCGATATCGCCTCGCGGAAGAAGCACGACTTCGTTGTCGACTTCGAGCAAACCGCTTTCTGCGACCGCTATCTGCCCACGATCAGGGGTTCCGAGGCCGAGCGAATACGGCAGTGTGCTTCGGCGAACGGGTGGAAAGAGGGCGAGGACTACGTCGTTGGCCATCGCATGATCTGGCTGGCGTACAATGCATGGAAGGTTGTCGAGGACGTCCTTCGGGCGTCGGAGAAGGAGTCGAAGCGCGCCGGAACAGAGGCTGGGGACGACGAGAGCGTTCTTCCGGACGATGCTACCGAGTACACTCACCAAGAGTCGCTCACACCCGGTGCTTACTATGGTGGTGAGAGCGAGGACAACCTGTTGTTGAACCGCTCCGGTCCGCAGGCATCACGATACCTGGACGCTGGCTACCCGAACCAACCCATGACCCCGATCAATCCTGAGACGCCAGCCTACAGCGACGGCGGAGAGGGCTGGAGCTCTGAATGGGACAAGAAGGGTGGTCCTGAACCAAATCCCGTGGTGTCGAAAGAGGGTGACCTAGTCGCGAAGGCGCCGAACACCGTTGAGGAGGTTCCCACCAGTCGAACGCGGCGGTACTGGCTCTATGTTGTCTGGATGACAACATGGTGGATCCCGTCGTTCTTGCTCAACAAGCTCGGCCGCATGAAGCGTCCCGATATTCAGCTCGCGTGGCGCGAGAAGGTGACGATCTTCTGGCTCATGTTCCTCTTCAACGCCGTCGTCATCTTCTACATCGTCGAGTTCGGCCGACTGCTCTGCCCCAACTTCGACAAAGCGTGGAGTCTAAACGAGGTCAACCAGCACACCGGCGATAACGACTACTGGGTGACGATCCAGGGCAGCGTCTATGACGTGTCGGACTTCATCCACGGCCAGCACTCCGACATCCCGAATCTCAAAAGTAACACCGACGACGTCCTTGATCCCCTTGCTGGGCAGGACCTGACGGAGTACTTCCCTCCCCCGATCCCCTTGGCCTGCCCGGGCCTCACGTCCAACGACCAGATCGAGCTTACCCCTGCCAACTTTACCGCAGAGATCCCGCAGGCGTATCATAAGTCTGGGCCTATCTTCGGCACGCCGAACTCGAAGCTCTCCCAGTCCGACTGGTACACGACAATTTTTCTCCCGAAGATACGTCAATTCAAGAAAGGACCTCTGGTGTGGGACAGGAAGAAGATAAAGGCAGAGGCGAGCGATCCAAACAATCAGAGGTACGTTCGGTGCACACTCGGTGTTAGCTCAAATGCTCACGTCCTACCTCAGGTTCTGGGCGATCTACGACAATAGCATCTACGATCTCTCCGACTACATCAACTCGCAGTCTCTCGACAGTAACGATTTCAACTTCCTGAACGATGACCTCGTATCATTGTTCCAGCAGCAGCCCGGCCAGGACATCACGAAGTCGCTGAATCAGATCCTTGATGCCCTCGACCCGAACACCAAGGCGCAGAACATCAACTGCATGAGTAATTTGTTCTTCGTGGGCAAGCCCGACTTCCGCAAGGACGCGCGGTGCCAAGTGCAGAACATCATCCTACTTGTGATGTCGATCATCCTGATGGTGTCCATTGGTATAAAGTGTGAGTACATTGTCGTCTGTACCGCTTTGACGGGGAGTTGATGCCTTTGTCTAGTCTTGGCTGCCCTTCAGTTGACGCCAAAGAGGACTCCAGAGATGCTGGACAAGTTCGTCCTGTGTCAAGTGCCCTGTTACACGGAAGGCGAGGAGTCGCTCCGCCGCACAATCGACTCGCTCGCAGCGTTGAACTACGACGACAAGCGCAAGCTGATCTTCATCATCTGCGACGGTAACATCATCGGAACTGGTAATGACCGCACAACACCTCGTATCGTTCTCGACATTCTCGGAGTCGACCCTAAGCTCGACCCGGAGCCGCTCTTGTACAAGGCTATCGGCGAGGGCTCTAAGGCGCTCAACTACGGCAAGGTATACTCTGGGCTGTACGAGTTCGAGGGCCACGTTGTTCCGTACATTGTCGTCGTCAAGGTCGGGAAGCCTACCGAGCGGACGAAGCCTGGTAACCGTGGAAAGCGTGACAGTCAGATTCTCGTCATGCAGTACCTCAACCGTGTCCACTTCGACTTCCCCATGGCCCCGCTTGAACTGGAGATTTACCACCAGATGCGGAATGTCATCGGTATCGACCCAGCATTCTACGAGTACATCTTCACTGTTGATGCCGATACGGTGAGTTGCAGGGTTTACTCCATAGAAGACACGTGCTGACGCTTCTGTGCAGACTGTCACTCCCGACTCCTTGAACAGGTTGGTTGCGAGCGCGGCGGACGATTCCAGTATCATCGGTATCTGTGGTGAGACCAAGATTGACAACGAGGAGGGTTCATGGTGGACAATGATCCAGGTACTCCTGCTCGCTATAACCGTTTTGGACTCTTTTGACAATTCTGTTTGCAGGTGTACGAGTACTACATCTCCCACAATCTGTCGAAGGCGTTCGAGAGCTTGTTCGGCTCTGTGACGTGTTTGCCCGGATGTTTCTCGATGTACCGAATTCGTACTGCGGACAAGGGTCGGCCGATCATCATCTCGAATCGTGTCATTGAAGAGTACGCGGAGCCGCTCGTCGACACCCTGCACAAGAAGAACTTGTTCTCGCTCGGTGAAGATCGTTACCTCACCACACTCCTGCTCAAGCACTTCCCCACGTTCAGGACCAAGTTCACCCAGGATGCCATCGCACACACGATTGCCCCCGAGTCCTGGCGCGTGCTATTCTCGCAGCGTCGTCGGTGGATTAACTCAACGGTGCACAACCTTTGCGAGCTCGTCTTCCTGCCGGAGCTGTTTGGATTCTGCTGCTTCTCGATGCGATTCTTCGTCTTCATCGATTTGCTGGGTACCATCATCCTGCCGTCTACGGTCGTCTACCTCGTCTACCTGATCGTCGTTGTAGCTCTTGGCAAGTCCGCCCTCCCTATCATCTCAATCGTCATGTTGGCGGCGGTGTATGGTCTTCAGGCCTTGGTCTTCCTGCTCAGACGCGAGTTCATGCTCATCGGTTGGATGGTTGTCTACCTTCTCTCGTAAGTTTCTGCTCTTTGTGCAATTTGTTCTCGCTCGCTCATCCTGCATCTCCAGCTACCCGGTGTACAGTTTCTTCCTCCCGGTGTATGCCTTCTGGTGCATGGACGACTTCTCTTGGGGTAACACTCGTCTGGTCATCGGCGAGGGTAACAACAAGAAGGTCATCATGAACGACGACGAGAAGTACGACGAGTCTATGATCCCTCTCAAGAAGTTCAGCGGTATGTTGCTCCCATAATCGTTGCCATCGTCTTCGCTGACGTGCCATTGCAGAGTACGAGGCCGAGGCCTGGGAGACTGGCTCACGTCACTCCGACGAGACTGGCTACCATAGCAAGGCTCCTTCCGGCAACAGGTCACGCGGTCCCGCCTCAAGGTCACACTCTCCCCGTCCCAGCTTCCACCAATCACAAGCTGGGGACTACTACCGGGACACGAACGTCACGGACCCACAACGCTCAATGTACCACTCGAACAACTCCCAGGGCAACCTATCGCACTACAACAGCGCACCGTCGCAATTCGGCATGCCGACGCTCCCCTTCATGCCGTTCAGTGGTTCAGGGTCTGTTCATGGCTCTGATTATGGTGGTGGGATGGCGATGCCGGCGGCCATGCCGTACCAAAACACAGGCAGTGTCTATGGTATGATGCCGAACGTTCCGCGGAACACTGTCATGACAAACCTCAACATGTTTGGCGGCGACGTCTCGGGCTCGCAGGGTGGGTTCGCACCGCCCATGGCGCCGGGCATGCATCAGCGACCAATGTCGACGTTCTCGCTCGCGACGACCGTCAACCCGTTCGCGGCAGGTCCGAGTAATAGCGTCGACCCGACGGATGAGGAGCTCATCACTGCTCTACGGGCATACCTGAGCACGCAGGATCTGATGACCGTGACGAAAAAGTAAGCTCAACCCTGTCCTAGTCTGTATTCCGTTACTCATCTGTGTATCTCTTACAGGACTGCGCGAGACGCGATCCAGCAACGGTTCCCCAAGGCTGACTTGTCAGGGAAGAAGCAGTTCCTGAACGAAGCGATCGACAAGATCCTTTCTCAGTCATAGACAGTTCATTTGACGGTACTGCGCTGGCATCAGCAGGCGCGCCCGTTTTTTGTTGATTCGCTCGTTCGTACTCTGGATCCGGTTGTATATGGTGCTGGTGTTGACGATCTTGCTCGGACATCCCCCATCCCATCATTGACCTCATGACAATACTGGACTTTTTCCATCGCTAGCTATCTCGACCACTCTTGCCATCTCTCGTTGCATCGAACGGACTTTGCCCACGTCCCACGCTCATCATCAGTCATTATAAGTAGCATTGTAGTAGTCCTTGGACCTATCTCGTTCTTCGTACTATATAACGCATTTTGTGCAGGCTGTCCTTAGCGGCGATTCCAACAGCTTGGAAGATGACGTCGACATCAAACTAGACAGTGCCCCAGCGCAGCTGGTCTGGTAAAGGCTGCAATTGAATTGGACGCCACCGGTAATGCGGGTACCCCGCGGGGGACGGACGCGCGTGATTGCGGTGTGTAAGAGGTCATCAGAGCGTCCGGGCCCAGGATCGTGTTTCTCGACCGAGCCGCGAGCCACGAGCTGCAGTGATCAATATTGCTACCGCCGGCCTCGTTACCCCAGCATACACTCTCCAACCCCAACGCTTTCTGGCGCGGTATCCGCTCACCTGAGCCCCGCCACTTTCCTATATATGTTCCTGCGCTGGGTCGATCATGGCGTCCTCTCTGCACGCTCCAGATAGTCCACCCCATCTTGGTCGCCAGCCATCCTACATCCACTTCACGCCGCGCCGCGCCATGGCGTCATTCGAGAATCTGGTCGTCCTTGCGAACTATGAGGAGCATCTGAGAGAAGCAAGGAAGGTGGTTTGGCGCGACCGTGGAGAGAAGCCCGTGGAGGTGCTGGATCTGGGCGAGTGTGTGGAACACGCGTGTCGGGGCGGCCTCCGTATGTCGCCGTTTGGATCACTGCTGAATCATATATCTAACCCAAGGTTTCCGGCCAGGTGCGGGTTCTCTCGCATTCGCTATCCGTTCCGGAGTCAATCTCATCTTGCTCTTGACGAGAATCAGGAGGATACCCAAGTGAGTGTACAAATCTTGTATTTATTCTGTATGACTGCATTTGCGCTGCCGGAAAACCAAGATACTGAACGCTTTATCTTCCCAAGACGTTTTCGCCTGAGCTTGATCCGCCATGCTCTTTTTGGCGAAGACTCCATGCGCTTCGCAGCCACCCTCGGTATGTGTGCCTGATTGGTGGCAAGAACCGAACGTGACGCCTATGTACCCCCTTCTTAGGTTCATTCGTGGCATTATACAAGTTAATACTCAATGCCCTCCCCATCTTCTTGCCCCAACCTGAGCCTCAACCAAGCACAACGGAGACCGAGCGCTCTCTCTTCCGGCAGTCCCTAACGCGCAAAGCAGAGAGAACTGCTGACTTGACCTACGATGATAGCACGTACGAGGAGGTTGAGCTAGGTGTTCTTGAGCAGCCGCGTTCTCGTCGTGCCAGGCTATCCGCGAGTGCCCAGGCACATCAAGTCTGGGTGCGAAAGAGGACACGATGGTGGTACTCTGCTTTCGCTGGGGCCGCAGCAGGCGCAATTGCGATCATGTTCGAGAAACGAAGCAGAAGAGTCGGAATTGCGCAGCAGATGTTTGTTCGGTACGTACACCATCCTAGAGCACACTCTTGACCTAGCTGAACTGCTTTCAGTGGCCTGCAGGGTTCATTCAACGCCATATCGGATAAGCACGGCTTCAAGATACCCCACGGAGACGTCTTGGTCTTCACAGTATGGTTGGTGCCCTTTACGGAATGTACTGCATGGGGCTCACGATACCATTCCATAGTTGTGGACAGATCATGTATGCTTTCCTGATGCGCCCGGAAACGCTTCCCTATTCGTATAATAGATGGTTTGTTCGGTTTTGTCATGAGTTCTCCGTATTCACTCAACCGTCATCCACAGGATCCAAGTGGCATCCAAAGTACCAGCAGAGGCCGTGCGCATGACTAAAACCCTCGTCCGGGAAGGCAGGTTTGATCCGGCGGACATGGAACGTCTACTGGGCCACAAGGTCCGTTTCCCGAAACCTCGTTGTGCACATGCCATGCCTCACACCTCATGCAGCACATTACCCGCAACAACTACGCCATCCTCTCCGACCGTCTCGCGAAAGCGCGCCTCCCCGAAGGCCTCCGCTCGTATGGGAATCCTATCATACCCTGCGCCGCGGTGCACCCGGAGCTCGACTCGTGCATTACTGTGCAGTTCGCGCACTTCTGGGAGGTCTTCCGGTGGATGCTTCCCATCTATGGCGCGCTGCACTTCATCCCTATGATGCTCTTCCGCCGTGGCAAGTTCCTACGGAACCCGAGACAAATGCTCCTCCGCGCGGCGTGGGGTACCAGTCGGAGCTCGGCATTCCTAGGCGTTTTCGTTGTCATATATCAAAGTATGCGTGCCTTCCTGTCTCCAATCGTGTGATGTACTGACTGGAGCTTCAGCTTACTTCTGCGGGAAGCACAACCTGTACGAGAAGCTCATGCTCGCCAAGGCCCCGGGCGCACGCTCTTGGCTCTCGATCGTCGCGCGCCGTCTTCCGCCAGGGTGGGCCGAGATTCTGATCTCGAAGCAGTCGTTCTTCCTCGGCGGGCTGCTTTCTGGTCTTTCGTTGTTCGTGGAGGAGAAACGGCGACGGGAGGAGCTGGCAATGTACGTGCTGCCGAAGGCCCTCGAGAGCGCGTGGGTGATGGCGCGAGGGAAGGGGTGGGTGTTCGGAATGGGCCAGTTTGGGGACGCGTTGTTGACAGCGATCGGGATGGGTATGGTTATGGTGCGTACTTGGACTGATCACTTCATCACATTCGTCTGACGTAGTGTGCGCTATTATGTAGAGCACGTACCAGGTGAGGACGCAACTTGGGGATAAGCTCTCTGTGCCAGAGAGGATCTGACTGACTGGTATATTCACAGAACGACCCGCAACACCTCTCCGGCCTCGTCCGCCGGATATTGTATCAATTTATCGGGCCCAACTAGGGGCTGGGTTTGTCTCTCCACATGTGATGTGGATATTATCATACTACTATTGTATCAGTGCCGCGCGTCGCCGTACTGCAATACTCCTAATGCTTTCCAGACCGCTACGAAGTCTTACTCTTACTATAATGATGAACACTTTTGATTCCAGCTGGAAGGACCCTGCCGTTCAGACGTTGTGACAGGCGTGATTCCTATCATCAACCATATGATGTTGGGCAAATATTGCGCACGGTGAAATGCATCTATAGACGAACGTATGCGTATCGCTTCTGCCTCAGTTGCTCGGCACATTGCTGACAAATTGAAGCAGATTGGATCACCGGCGCATTGTACCTCGTACATTGGACAAGATGGGACTGGGACATGCGCTTATATGAGCAGCTGATGGAATAATACAACATCAGGGTATTAAACACACGTTAACAGAGCGGCGAGGTTGAGCCATACTGACAATCTGACCACGCCGGCCATGCCGAACCTGGTGTAGCGTCTCTCCCAGCTGCCTTGTGATTGCATCTGGAATGACGATATAACTTAACCTTGGTAGGCTCTTCGCCTGGGAAATCGGACATAGATCGATCCGAGGGAGTTATGCAGGTGTCGCACTGACAGCGAGGCAGTTACCATCCAATGATCGGCGGGGCACGGGCTACGATAGGGACGCATGAACTAGGTACAAGTTCAGGCCGTCCTTGACTGCGCGTTTCTCATCCTTTCTCCCGTCCTCTGCTGTTGCCTGCTTCCTGGTGACTCTACGTGACAGCAAATGTCGCGGCCGCCCTGTAGACCCCTGCGCATTTCGTCACTTGCGAATGCCAGCGTCACACTTGCGCTTCAACTGCGGAAGTTCCTGTTGGAGGGAGACAGTGAAGACGATGTCGGTCCCAAGGACCTACTTGCTTGCCTTCGCCATGCTGCTAGTGGCGGATTGCGTGAGTCTAAACTTGCATTTAGCTGAATTGAATGCCTCTGACCAACGTCCAGGCGCAAGTGTTCTAGGTTTTCTCGGACGGTCTGGAATCAGCTTGGGTTTCATGCTCCTGGGCTTGCGTAAGGTACCAGAGTATGTCTTGAAGTCGAATCTAGGAAATGTGCACATATCGCTCATCGCCCGTTAGAACATATCGACTGGATGCAGTACGGCACGCGCTGTTCGGGGAGTCATCGGTCCGCACTGCGGCGATGCTGGGTGGGATGGCAAGGGTTTGGATCGATCAAGACATACAAGCTCACCTTCGGTACAGGATCCTTCGTGGCCATCTATAGGCTGGTAATGAACCTAGCACAGTCTAGCAGTGTGAAGCCTTCATCTAAAGCCGGGATCAATGAGATAGACGAAGAGCCACCTGACATCAATGTATGCAAGCTATCTATAAGCAGGGCGAAAACAAAGCTCACCGTCAGGTTTTGCTGACACTCACAGGCGTATGAACAATGGATAATCCCCGCTGCAGCGGGAGGTCTTGCCGCAGCTATCGGTATCTCCTTCGAGAAGCGCACGAGTCGCCCCGGGATTGCCCAAGAGGCCCTTGCACGGTAGAGCGAGCTGTCTACAATCAAGTCATATTCCAACGTCTAACGAGAACATAGTGGCTTACAAGGATGGTACAACGTCACCTCGACGAAGTATGGGTTCAACATCCCTTATGGGGACATTCTCGCATACTCCCTCTGGTGCGCCTTCATAGTAGACTGTGGCGAGATCGCGGCCGTAACCCGAACACGTTAGTATGGGCCAGCTCATGTATGTCTTTCTTATGAGGCCCGAAGCGATCCCGAATGGCCTCAGAAAGTGGTGTGTACCTCAATCAGTATTCGAACAAAGATATCGCTCATATAACTATGACTGCAGGTTCTTCGAATCGTGCGGTGTCCCAGCGGAAGGAGTATACATTAACCATGACCTCGTCTGGAATCGGACGTACGACCCAAAGCACATGGAGACTATCATGCGTAGGAAGGTGCGTACCACGACCTACGCTACAATGCTGACGTCGTCGAGCCCCCTGTCGTAGGACATCACTCCAGAAAACTTCACTGAGCTTGCTGAGCATCTCGCTTCGCACGACCTTCCTCAATCCCCCGCTGTGCCCTGCGCGGTAATGCATCCTGCCATGACTTCGTGTCTGGCATATCCTCCGATGTTCTTGTGGGACAGGTTCAAGTGGATGTTGCCCGTCTACGCAGCGGTGCATTCCGCCACTCTCTTGCTCATGCGCCCGACTCTTCTTGTGAAATACCCCGTGAGGACGATGCTTTCTGCGACTTTCGCGATCGGCAGGACCTCGATCATGCAAGCGTTGAATCCGACTGTCTATCAAGGTGCGGATGCCCCGAGCTGCGTTGCCGTATATCGCAGACAGGCCCTCATGCACATCTATAGCACTGTTATGCTCGAAGAGCAACCTCTACAATGCTTTGACCGTGCTGCGTTCTTCGTCGGGGAACTCGTCCCTCGCTGTGCGACTGGCGAAGGCCCTCCCAAGCAGCGTGGTCGACGCCTTGGTGTCGGACAAGTCCTTCTTCGTCATGGGCATGGTCATGGGGACGCCGCTGATCATGGAGGAGAGGAGGAGACGTGCGATGTTCTTATTGTACGTCCTTCCGAGGGCGTTGGAGAGCGTGTGGGTGTTGCTTAGGAGCGCAGGGCGGGTGCCAAATACCGGGAGGTTTGGGCCTACGTTGGTGAGTATCTTGTCGACTGTTCGAGTGGGCGATTGCTGTCGTTCATGCTTCTTCTGTAGGCTGCTTCAGTTGGGATGGCAATGGTCATGGTGAGTAGTACTCGCCCGGCTTCGAAGTCGACTTCCCGTAACATCCATTTCCTTTACAGAGCGTGTATCAGGCAAGCATAGCGTCTTACATGACACCTCGCCTTCCATCAATATTGCTTATGAGTGCATTTGCAGAACCAGCCTCAACACTTGTCTAGCCCTGTGCGGAGGATCCTGCATCAGCTGATTGGGCCAATTCCCGGTAGGAAGCTGTTACTGCCACGCAGTGTTTGAGCTCCTGGCATAGTACTCTCGCGACATCATGTATATTCGTTAGCTCCTGCTAGACCGGTAGCCCTGCTATGTGAACTGATGCCACACTACGGAGCTGCGGATGATGCATAGGCGCTCGATGAGTTCATAGCGCTTTAGAGTCGCTTGTGGTTGCGGGGCAGTAAGCCTGCGGCTACCACATTCTATCGTCTCACCCTCATTGCATGCTCATGGCCGCCGCCCCACAACCGTCCGGAAAGCCGTCGACGCCGCCGCCAGCGTACTCAGACTACTCAGGCTACGAGTACCAGCAGCACCTATCAGCGACTCAGGCTCAGACGTGGAACCCAGCGAGCAGCGCTCAGAGTCCTGTTGGTGTCGCGGTCCCGCTTCCCTTTCCCGCGCACACCGGGTACGGCCCTACACCCATTCCCCAGCAGACGCAGCTGCTACCGTACTACGACCTGCGGTCGCCATATGCAGTCGCGGAGGCGAACCGGAGGGCGAGGTGGCGGTTTATCGAGGCGGCGCTGTGGGCGCTGGTGGTTCTGAGCGCGGTGAGCTTCGTCATGGGCTGGGAGGTGGAGCAAGCGTTGGCTGGGGGAGGGCTTCATCGTAGGAGTGGGGTATGGGCGAGCCAGTAGGAGTTCGTTTGGTGGGCTTCTACGGGATCGACTTTGCCATGGAGGTGAGCTCAGCTGCCTTGCCAGAGACGTGCAATCAATCTCATTGCGGTTAGCGTCCGTGGCGTTACCGAAGGCGCATACATCTCGCATTGTCTTCCATGGCTACTGTAGCTGCCCTGGGAGGCATCGTGCGGAAGCCACTTGTCGTTTTGTGCGCGTTTCGTGCTTTGCTGACACTCCGCTATCGCATGCTATGATAGACACCTCCGTACCGGAATAATGGATCAAATGCTATCTGTACGCTAGATACTTTCCGCTCGAGTTTGCCGACGACGATGCCGTCTGAAATAGGATATGGAGGAGCTCTTATTGGTAGTCGTGGTATATAGTTTGGGAACATATGGACAGATGTGCATGGTTGGCGGTCAGAATACAAGGGTGCTGAGTTTAATGGAACGTGCAAGGTCAAGACGTGGGGGAGAAAGAAAGAAATGTGGGACGTATCGGCGGGTAATAATTAATATCACTGTGAAGGACCCGAAGTCGAGTTCGCGTGGCGAGCTGAGCCAGAGCGTCCCCGGCCGCTGCCTCTCCTTCCTCTTCCTTCCACCACCCTCCCAGCGTCCCCTGCCCGCCATGTCCGCCCTCTTTGTCTGCTTTCTGTGCTCGCCCTCTCGCTCGCTGGGCTGCAATGGCTGACGGATGATGCTTCCCGCTGTTTGGCAAACACCAAGGTCTCTCTATTGTGGTGCGCATAGCACAAAGGCGAAAACTGAGTGCATGTATGCGCCTCTCCCAGCCAACAATGACGAGCCCTGCGCGGGCGGAGAGGAGACGCCAGTGAGTGTTGGCGCTGTCACGTGTGGGCCTATTTGGAAATTAAGGTTAGGTTTGTAGTCGTTTGTGCACGGAATGGCCCGTGCGTGGGAAAGGGGCGCGGGCTGAATGGGGGCGTTGTGCAGTCCGGGGCGTCCGGCCGCCCGCCTTCTGACCCACATCCTCGATCAGAGCCTCTGCTCGTCGCCAGCCACAGCGAGCGCACCCCTTCCCTCGCCATCCCAGCCATCCTCCGACCCTCACCCACTATCTATTGCGTTCTTGCTGCCATCTCGCTCCGACGTCCTGCATTGCTCATCACCCCGCGTCACTCGCTCCTTCAGCTTCACTCGCACGCGTCGCGCATCCAACGTCCCTCGCACCGCCCTCTCGATACTTTACCGCCCCCCACCTGCTATAGTTCTTGCCTGTCTGTATTTATAAAGACGGCCGCACGCGTTCTGCTCGCTCAGCTCTCCTCGTCGCCGCCCTGGCTGTTCATGTTCTGAACTATATCTCGCTTTTCGTCGTCCACTCCTCGCGCCTCTGTTTCCCTTCTCCGCTCGTACACTATTGTTGTCCCTATGACTTCTTCCATCGCAGCCCGTCGTCCCCCTCCCTCGTTCACCCCCACGCAGCCGCCGGATGAAGGCTACCTGAACCGCTCCCTCCTCGACAACATCGACGCTCAGGGGGATGCCGAGCCCGTCTCCTCATCCGATTCCGAGGCAGCGGGTGCGTCTGCGACCACCTTCGGCTCTCTGTCGACCGCATCCTCCTTGGGCTCTCCCTCCATCCCATTCCACCTGAACATGCAATCACAGCTCGTCCCGCCCCGCTCTGACTCGCCCAATCATCATGCTCTCGGTCCACTCAAGTCATCCCAGCACAGCACAGACTTCCTGCAAAACAACAATACCACCCACGCAATGTACAACAACATCACCAGCATCGGTCTCCCCGCTTCCGAATTCCCACTATCTTCGACGGAGCCCGATGCTCTTAATTACACATCTAAGGCAGACGGCAGTTTTGCTGCCGCTCCCTTCAGGACGTCGACTGCGTTCTCCCCCTTCCACCGCCCGCGACACCCCAATCCCTCCTTCCGTGATACCTCGTCCGCCTTCCCTAACTCAACATACCCCTCATCAAACGACCTCTTCGGAGCTTCTCAAAACCCGATTTCACGTTTACCTGCCTCTCAACCGCAGTCTGCCCTGCCACACCCGCTTGACTCACTCCAGCACACCGGGCGCTCGTTCGATTTTGCTCCGGGGCCGCCTCAGTTCAACGGCTCTGTTTCTGCCAACGGCGCTTCGCACAACAAACAGTTGTATGCTTTGGACGCTTTCAGGCAGGGCCTCGACTCGACGCCCACTCTGCTTCCCAAGCAGCCAGGCGCTGCGTCTGGCGGTCAAAGCCTCCTTCAGAACTCTCAGCATCCCCACCAGCAGGCTTTCCAGGCGCCATACATGAACGGCCTAGGAGGACACTCCTTGGTCCCCGGACATCACGCCCAACCTCAGTTTGGGGCTCATCTTTCTGCAAGCGGCGCAGGGCCTGGACAAGGGGGTGCCCCAGGAAATGGAGTAACGGGCGCTCCGAACATGAATCAGACGAACGGTCCCGCACCCAGCTCCCAGGCGCAGGAGGAGATCTCTACCATCTTTGTGGTGGGATTCCCAGATGACATGTCGGTACGTAATGCTTCCCTCCGAGCACCATGTGACAACGTTGACATGCTGCTATTTTTGTTATCAGGAACGAGAGTTCCAAAATATGTTCACTTTCTCAGTTGGTTTCGAGGCGGCGACGCTCAAGATCCCGAACAAGGAGTCGACTTCGTATGGCAATGCCAACGCCCAGGGAGCTCGTCCAGGGGGGTTGCCTATGACTTTCGGTGGCTCGAACGACCCTTACAATATCGTCACCATGAACCAGGGTGGCGTTCTGATTGATGGCGGTCGGGACGGACCCATGACGTCCTGGCCTTCTTCCGCCCCGAACGATGAAGGCCACTTCATGCAGAACAACGTGCCCATGCAACCGCCACGGAAGCAGATCATTGGCTTCGCGAAGTTCCGCACGCGTGCCGAGGCTCTTGAAGCACGCGACGTCCTTCAAGGCCGTCGTGTCGATGTCGAGAAGGGTGCCGTCCTTAAGGCAGAGATGGCGAAGAAGAACTTGCACACAAAGCGCGGTCCCGGAGTGGGACCGCTGGGTCTCCCGCCGTTCCCAGGCAGTGCTACCGGCACGGGTGCCCCAGACAGCATGTCGGGCCATCCGGGGCTTCCCGCTGCGGGCGAGGCGCTTACTCAGCGCGACAAGCAGCTCGGTGCGCTTGGTGCCATGGGGATAGACCTCAGCGGCTTCCCCCAACGGCGTGACAGGCTCTTTGACGGACGTGATGAGGAGGATCGTGACCGCAGGCGGGGCGATTTCGCAACCATAGGTATCGGTGCCTTTGGTACCCGCGGTCCCCGCGAGCGCGCCGAGGAAGATGAGCGGGAGAGAGAGCGGCGGCGCAAGGAGGAGGTCGCCCGCATGCGGCAGAATTCCTTCGCATTCGAGGCCTTCCACTCCGTTCCTCAGCAAATGGTTCGTCAGGGAGCCAATTCCCTTCTCTCTGCTGAGAACGGAATTGTTCCAAACGGCCTCAACTTGCCTTCGTCGCCGCCTGCCCTCCAGAGCATTCCTTCGCAATCTGAGGGAATGTCTGGGCCTTGGGGCAATCTCCGCGATGTCGGCGCATCTGCTGCGCTGAGAAAGATGGGCGTTCCGCAACACCACATGTCCGGTCTTCCTCCGCGCCCACAGTCTCCCTCCGCCACGTCTCCTCCGACCTTCGAAGCAATCACGAATGGCTCGGTCGGATCGCAGAACGGCCACTCTGCGCCCGGTAGTCGCGGCACTCAGTTCTCGCCTGACTCAACCCCGTCTTCCCTTCCTAGCCATCCTTCACTGCCTTCTCGACCTCCACGCGCGCAGTCGCCAAGCAGCGAGCCGCAGTCCTATTCGCAGTCGTCCCAGCCCAACTCGAAGCCTCCGAGTGTCAGTGGCTCGCAAAGTGGGCACGAGGATGAGCTTGTCCGATCGGTTGGCGCCCTCGCAGTGTCGACGGAGTCGGGCTCCACTTCGCCGCAGCTGCCGTCTCCTGCGTCGGGAACGAGCTCTGGTGGTGGACGCAATGGGAGCGACCAGAACCCGCCTATCAACACGCTGTACGTCGGGAACCTCCCCACCTCAACGTCACCGGGCGGCCACACCCTCAGTTTCCTCGAGGACCGCCTGAGGGAGCTGTTCTTGAAGCAAGCGGGATACCGCAAGCTCTGCTTCCGCCAGAAGAGCAACGGCCCTATGTGTTTTGTTGAGGTGCGTCGCTTTGTGATTTCGTGACGAGCGCTTGTACTGAGCCGATGTTGTAGTTCGAGAGTGTCGAGTTTGCGACGAAGGCCCTTAACGATCTCTACGGCGACACTCTGAATGGTTTGGTTCGCAACGGCGGTATCAGGCTGTCGTATAGCAAGAACCCTCTCGGTGTACGTACCCCGAACAGCGGTGGTAATGGGCCATCCCTGCAACAGCAGCAGCAGCAATATCAGAGTCGCGAGATGCAGGATGGCAGCCGTGACGGCTTCTCCGGTGATCCGTACCCTCGCCACTCTGAATCGACGGACACCATTCGAGGCGTGCGCCGTGACACCTCTAGCATGACGTCTCCCGCCTCGTCCTACCGCTATACCACATCTCCTCCGCCACCCAGGTTCTTCTCACCGCCTCTGCCCTCAGGAACCTTCAGCGGCTCTCTTGCCACCTCTACGTCTTTCCCACGCGCTAATCCTCAGGGGTTCGGATTCTCATCGGGCAATACGACTTTCTCTCCTTTCGGCATTCCTCACTCTTCGATACCCGATCAGCCCGTGGCTGACGCTAGCAACGACCATCTCGCACACCCACTTACTCCCGCCGCGGCCAATATAGAGGCTAGCCGCGCCGGCTGATGATTGCCATTCGCACACGCAATACCTCGCATGTACCAATTATGTGAAGTCTCCCTCAGCTCTCCTCTCTCTCTCACTCTCCGCATATTTACCACGTACATTTTCCTGGACGTTCCACCAGCCGCTTCAATTTGCAATATCGTGCACTATCCCATCCTTTCGATCGCTTACATCTCTCAATCTCCATGTGTCTCTCGATCCATTGTCACACTCTCACCTCCTATAAATCAAGTTTACAGATGCTTATAGTTTGGCCATTCGTCCGCGCCCGTAGTATCCCTTAGTTCTCCATCCCCTCTGCCTTGCGTTGTTTGTCTGCACAAAGTACCGATTCCTGCTCCCGTTGTCCTTGCATTTTGCATACATGCTGTTCTGCTAGTCTCACCTGGGGTACATAGCACGCTTAACCTGTTCCTCACGATATATGTATACTACTATTTACGCGCGCAAGCACCACATAGTTGTCTCACGTGCTTTTGCTAGAGCGTTGAACAACATGGATCAGTAAAGCGGATTCTACAACATAAGTGCGTGCGTGCGTATCGACATAGCTGTACGACGACCGAAAGCCCAGCATAAGACATCATAACTACATTATAGACCAAGAAGGCTCTGCTAGCCATTGTCCCCGTCCTTTGTGCTAGTTCTTGAAGGGCTCTCGCTCTTTGCGGGCTGCGACGACGCAACGGCCGCACCGACAGCCCCGAACTTCAGCTTGAACTTCTTCGGGCCCCCCTCATCTCCACTCTTCAATGGTGCTATCGCCTTGGGTCCCGAGGGATCCAAGTCCGGCGGAGGTGAGGAGGGATTTGGTGTCTGCCGCTTCGATTTGGACAGCCGCTCCAGCAACTCGTCGTCGTCATCCTCGCCTCTCCTTCGCTTGGCCCCTGCGCCGATATCGGACATGCCTGATATCCGGGGCAGTAGCGTCGCGGGGCCCTTCGAGAGCTCCTCGAGAATGTCGCTGTCGTCCTCGGGGTTGATCGCGTTCTTGATCGTCACCTGCCGATGTGCGATGCGCGGGCTCGCGGGAGGCTCGGTCCCCGCCCCGGGGGAGGACGGGAAGCCGACGGTGATGAAACCGCTCGGGATGGGCGACGCGCGCCCGAACGTCTGCGCTTGCGAGGGCGCGACGTTCTCGGCACCGACCATGTCGTCGCCGTCGCCCTCACCGTAATCGACGAGAGAGCCGAGCGGGAGCGTGCGCGCGATGCCGTTGAATGGGGGCTTTGGAGGGGCGCGAACGGGAATACCTGTATTGCGTGCGGGACGCTTGCGCTTGCCAGTGAGCATCGGGGGCGGGGTGGAGACAATGGGGACGCGCTCGTCTTCGTCGTCGTCCTGGTTGAAGTAGTCCTCCTCGGCAGTGTCGAGGAGCTTGCCCTGGCCCCATCCTCGTGATGGCGTGCTGGGTAGCCTGGTCCAAGGAGCGGAACATGGCAGGTCAGCGAGAGTAGTGTAGTCCCAGTAGTCGTGCACGTACTTCTCGATTCGTTCGATGGGTGGAGGCTCTATGTTCATCTCCCATCTGCTGATGAAATCCCTGAACCTCGGACCCACCACAGACGACTCCGATAATGCTCGTATCGTGTCTCCATGCTTCGTCATGCAATGATGGATAAGCTCCTTGATGTTTTCCTACATAGACGATCATTTGAGATAGAATATCAACAATATACTGGGACGAAGATACGTACGCGGCGCATGAAGTCGAAAAACTCGAGACATGTCGAGCTGACGAGGTTGTCGCGTTTTGACTCGCGCGTGGTGAGTTCGAGGATAGGCTGGAAGACATCGTGCTTGATGAGATGCTTGAAGATGTTCCCGTTCTTCAGTCGTAGACATGTGCGGAAGAAGCGGAACGAGGCTACGAGCAAACACATCAGGTCCCGCTGTTTGCACGGCCAACATCGCATGACGACCCACCTAGACGAAGGTGCTTGTCCTTGGAGCGAAGAAGAGTTGCGACGCGAGGAGCAATGTTGGATGATAGGACAAAGAAATGGCTGCGGAAAGAGTGTTGTTGCGTGAAGTTCGACAGGAGGTCGCATAGCCACAAGAATAAATTAGTCTTCTCGCGGGATAGGGCGAAGGTAGGGTCTGCGTGTACCGTAAGACAGGACAGTCGTCAGGTCAACGACCGTGGTTACGCACCGGAAACATCCTTGGACTCTGGTATCTCTTGGAAAGGCTTGAAGAGGATGTCTATGCAGAACTTGTAGAAGTAGTCGAGGAACTTCTCTATTCCTGGGTCGTCCTTGGCTCGTTGCTGGAGCATCTTGAGACCGATGTTCTGCCCACACACGTAGGCACATGCATCCCCAACAAGAACGAGGCACTCACCGGACCCTCCATACCATCAGCCCCCACAAGCTCCAACAACAGCCTCAACGCCTCCCCAACCAGACTCTGCACGGCCAGTTCCCGACTCCGCACCAGCACTCTGCACATAAGCATCAGCACCGTCTCCTTGTCCTTCACGTTCTTCCCGCTCTGCTTCTCGCGTTCCATCGTTCCTAGCTGCTTGAGCACGTGCCCGCGCACGCCGTTGAGGTCGTGGTCTAGGAGCGCCATCATGATCTCGCCCGACGTCGCGATCATCTGCCGGCCCTCCTCGTCCGCCTCGGTCTGCGCTAACCCCCACTGTACGGCGAAGACGATCCCACGATCGACCAGCGCGCGGAAGAGCGACATGCGCGCCGGCAGCTGCACGTTCTTGCCCATCTGGCACAGCTGCTGCACAAGGAAGACGACCTCTCGCCGTCGTGTGAGCTCTTCTGTGGAGAGCGCCTGATTGGGTGCTGTTGACGAGCTCGAGCCCTCCGCGTGGCCGTTCGGTTGCGTCGCGCCGTTGGCCGCCTTCCCGTCTGTCGAGTCGACGTCCATCTTGTCTGCGTCTTTCGGCGCGCCCGGTACGGATGCCTTTGCTGCCGCGTCTCCGGCGTTCTTCGTGGGAAGGCCAAGGAGAGCGAGGAGGTCGTCGTCCATGAACATGCCGGCGATCTCGCGGAGGAACGCCTGGTCGTTCTGGACGTGGGTGATGATGTCGATCTGGTTGAATATGATGGATGAATTGAGGACGTTGAATGTCGAGTCGTCGATTGCGCGCGCGAGTACGACATCCTTGAGGAACTGAAGACGGTAGGTATGGTGTATCTTGCGCTGTATCGCATCATCACGGATGGGGATCGGCTGGTGAAAGCGGGAGGTTTCGCGCAGGAAGTCGCGGTAATTGGCCTTGTAGTTTGGGAATTCGGGGTCATCTGTGTAAGAGGATTAGACTCACGTAGGCTATGCGGGCTTGATCCACGGACATTCGAGTATACCAACGACACCGAGGAAGATATCGTCGTCCAGGATATGCTCATATAGGCTGTGTTCATTCAGTAGCACTGCGGCAGCGGGCTCAGCCGGGGGTAGGGTGGCGTAGTGTCAAATGGACGTACGGATGGTCTGCATACAGCCGAACAAAGCATGTAGATCAATGAGGCTTTCGAGGTCTTCTGCCTGGTGGAAGACGTCGATCAAAGCCTTGATATACTCCTGAAGAACGAACAAGATAACCGAGGTCGGCGGATACGTGTGTGGCCAATCACTTCATCCACGCACCTCGTTTTGAATATATTCACACACTCGCTCTTTCACGATAGCTGTCCTTGCGAGATGCTTGATGGCGGTATCAATCTCCCCGATGATGCCCATCTGAGGTTGCGGTAGGCGACCCGAGCGGATGATATTGGCAGTCGTGACGGAGGGTTCGGGACCTTCAGGACCGATTAACGGTGAGGAGGTAAGAACCATGTCTTCTTCGGTGTGGGGATCAGGGGAGGGGAGGCAGGGCTCGGATAAATGAAAGACACGCTGCATTAGAGTGGTAGGGCTCACCACCGGCATTCATATGTCGCTGAACCTCCTCAATGAAATGCCACACCTCTGCGCATCCCTCGGGGTCTTGAAAGCTGAGCGCATAGTCGACGCCATCGGGCTCGGTCCATACAATTAGTGTTTCTATAGCGTGCAACAGTAGGCTGAGCGACTAGGACAGCCGTAGGCACGTCGCACGCGTAGATAGGCTTATCACACACCTTGCTGTCGTTGGTACACGTCCGTGGCTCGTATAGTGGTCGTAAGGATAATGCGGTTGAAGTCCTCCTCAGCGCGCGCGATGAGGAGGGCCTCGTTGTCCTGGAAGTCGCCGAAGCAGAACGCGGTGCCCTGGTCGACCCAGCGGGAGCCGATGAGCTCGTACACCTTGACGCGTTTGAGTTCGTGACTGTCGTCCTCGGCCCATTGTCCGGACTCATCGACCACCCCGCCTATGTGCTCCGCGTCCACGCCTTCCAGCGGCTCGTTCGACGTCGCGGGAAGTTCGGGTTGGGCGGGAGATGGCGCTCCCTCGACGACGGTCGGCGCGGTCGCGTCTACAACCTGCCCAGCCTCGGCAAGCTCCACGCGTTGTTCTACCTCAGACGTGCCAGAAACTGTATCGGCATCGCGAGGTGGTTCTTGGGGCGCAGGTGGGTCTGGTTGGGACGGCGGCTGTTCGGCAGGCGAGGAAGCGAATGGAGTCACGGTCTGAGAAGGGTCGCCGGCAGCATCAACGCTGCTCATTGCCAGAGAGAAAGGACACCCAGAGCTGGTAGAGGCGGCGTTTAGATGAACGGAGCAGGGGAAGGGGAGGGCGCGGGGACGCGGGATGGCGGAGGATGATGAGGCTGAGAGAGGGCGACTCGCGAGCAGCAGCCGCAAAGGCGTGTTGTCCGCTGTTTGCTGCACGCTCCGCCCATTCGTCACTCCCCCGCGTCTACGCATACATCCCCGAGTTCGTCCTCCCTCCCCGCTCCCGCGTTCCTTCTCGCTGGTTCATTGGCTTCCTGCAATGGCTCCCAAGCATTGGCTCATGAAGGCGGAGCCCGACTCGCGCGTCGTCAAGGGCAAAGACGTGAAGGTGCGCTCTCACGCGGTAGCTATATGCGCACGCGTCCGAACGAACCGCGCTAGTTCAGCGTCGATGACTTCGAGGCAGTCAAGACCACACCTTGGGAGGGGGTGCGCAACGCAGAGGCTAGGAACCTGATGAAAGAGATGAAAGTCGGCGACAAAGTACGCTTGCTGCTGCGACGCCCCGTCCCGTGAAGAGCATTCAGCCGAACTGATCTTCTGCGTTCGAATGCAAGGTCCTGTTCTATCACTCGAATTGCAAGAACCCTGGTGAGCATTGGATGACATCACGAGGCAACTCATGGGCCGCGGGCTAAGCTATTGGCAGGCATCGCGGCGTTTGCGGAGGTGCGTCCGAGGACAATTTGCTTCCGAACGTGATTCGAGCCCTTTGTGCGTGTGCCCAGGTTACCAAAGAAGCGCACCCAGATTGTGAGTGGCTCCAAGATACCATCAACCACCATTCTGAGCAGCGAATCACCAAGAGATACGGCTTGGGATCCGTATGTCGTTTCAAACCTTGTTTGCGATCCGTCCCTTACATCCATTCCCAGCTCGCACCCTTACTATGACGCTGTATGACCCTATGTTATCTGTGCTTCGTGGTACTGAGCACCGTGATCCCAGAAAACCGACAAGGAGAACCCAAAGTGGTACATGGTCGAGGTGACTTTCGGGTCCCGTGCCAAGCACTTCGTTCCATTGTCTCTGCTTAGGAACATCGCGTCCGAGCCCCCTGAAGAGGTGGCCTATATAGGTCAAGACGGCGCAAAAGCCATCAAAGGTCCGTGACCAGAGTTCATCCACAGTACCGCCGAGTTGATTGGCATGTGTGCCTGGGAGCAGGCATGGCGCTAGTAACCCGCGGGAGACTCAGCGTGCAGAGGGTCGAGGAAGACACTTGGGAAATCATCGAACAGCTGGCGGAGAGGGGCGGGTGGGAAGAGGCTGGTACTAGTAAACCAAAGACCAAGTCTCAACCGAAGGGCAAGGCGAAGTCCAGTGGATCCAAACAGGCGCGTGGTCGGAAGAAGGCAATAGAGCACGAGAACGAGGAGAATGGAGGTAGCGAGTCGGACACAGAGCAACTAGATGCGGGTGAAGCAGTAGATGAGAAGAAGCTGAGTCGCAGGAAGAGGAAAGCCCCAGAAGATGCAGACGAAGATTTCAAGCCAAGAAGATCTGCCCGTGCTCGGAGGTAGCGTTCTCCCCTATACCCCATGCCTAGTTTCATACCTTATTGTACATATTTTCTTGTCCTCCCCCTGTTCCTGCTCAATATGAACTAACATGCAGACTATGAACTTCATAGACATTTGTGTTGTACCTTACATCCGTCCAACCCTCGCAGATCTCTGCGAGAGACCCCATGCGCACATGCAGCCTATTCGTTGCTTGGAGGAATGACCTTCTGCAGGAACGTCTGCAGCTCCGCTATCTCCTGCGGATCGGCAGAATGTCCGAGGTCGGGGTATGCGTGGAATTCGATACCGCCCTCGAGAACCTTCTCAGGCTCGACCTTGGGGATGCCGATCTGCTGCAGAAACTGGAGCGACATAGTCGCCTTATCAAACCCCACAATTGGGTCGTCCTCACCATGTCCCCAGAACACGGGGAGCTTCTTCGCATGGTCAGACAACATCTTATATGCACGCACATCAGCTTCACCCGTCGACTGCGTCTCCCACATGGCATCACTTACCGCCTTGACCTTGTTACGGAGCGGCAACCACCCACTGAGGACAGCAAGTCCGGCCAACCGCCTCTCATTAGTGAGGCCGGTGAGCAGCGTCATGCCCGCGCCCTGGGAGAAGCCTCCGAGCACGATCCGGTTGGCGGGGACGCCGGCGTCGACCTCGGCGGTGATGAGCTGGTTAAGCGAGTGTACAGTCTGTAGCATGCCCGTCTCGTCCTCGCGGGCGTTGATGCTTCCAAACTCATAGATGTCGAACCTGTGCGCGATCGTGAGGATGCGGATGAAGCTAAAGTAGGTACTTGTTGACTCGACGGAGACCACATACCAGGAGGGCATGCGCATTCCGCCGTTCGCGGTGACGGGTTGTATGGGACTGTTGTGAATGGGCACTCGTAGGTGGCGGCAGCGAATAGGAAATGACGAGCGAGGCGACTCACGCGTGTGGCAAGACCCATTTGACGTGCTGTAGCTGCGGGTCCCGCGCGAGCATCTCTGCGACGGGCTGCCAACCGGCACCTGTGTCGCCTAATCCCTAGAGAGCAGTTCAGCGCATGTGCGAAACAACAGGGTGAGCAGTTGGCGACGGCTCAGGGGAAGCAACATACATGCACGAAGATAACGGTGGCAGAGTGTTTGACGCGCGGGGCGACGGTAAGGAACTTGAGAGCTTGGGAGGCCATGCCCGTCACTGCTGCAGATGGGTTTGAGTATTCTGACAAGCGTAGCTTCTGTCTGATGAAGAAGGGCCCTAGCCAGCCTGCTACGGCGACGACGACGAGGATTGCAAACGAGCGGACAGAGAGCATTAATCGCCGTTCAGAGACGCTCTTGGTTCCCCGCGAGCGATGTCCCGGGCCGCTGCCTTGCCGGGAGACAAGCCGATGTATCTCTGCCAATATCGCGCATAACTCTCCCTCGCCGAGGCATCCTGTTCTACTCATAAGAGTCCATTTCTCACAGCATCCACCATGCTCGGCGACCCTCCTGACAACGGCCCTCCCTCTCCTCTTCCCGACAGAACAGAGACCGCCACCGCACCCGCATACCCTGCACCCGACTCAAAAGCAGAACCTACGTCTACCGCAGCCACAGAGACCGCAGCCCAAGCCAAAGAGCGGCTCTCCAAGAAAGCACAGAAAAAGCTCGCGAAGGCGGAACACATCGCCGAGCGCAAAAAAGAGCGGCGGGCGGCGGAGAAGGAGCGCAAGAAGGAAAAGCGGCGCGAGCACGCGCAGAAGCGCGACGCGGGCGAACTCGAGCCCGAAGAGCGAGAGCGCAAGAAGCAGAAGACGGAGCAGGGGCCGCGGACGCCGTTTGGGGCGCGGGTCGTCGTGGACTTGGGATTCGACGACAGGATGACGGAAAATGTGAGTTCGGCCGGGAGTGATTCTGGACGAGATGAGGGTACGCGTACTGAAGGGAGCGCGGGGCTGCAGGAGATCAAGTCGCTCACTGGGCAGCTTGCGTACACGTACAGCGTGAACAAGAAGGCGGTCCATCCGTTCTCTTCCCTGCTTTTCACGGGAATAGACGGGAGGACGAAGGCACGCATGGACGGGATGAGCGACGCTGCATATAAACGGTGGGTTGGGGCTGAATGGTGGGAGGAAAGCTACGAGCGGTTGTGGGAGGGGAAGTCGAACTCAGGGGAAGGCACGCAGGAGGACAAGGAAGATGAGGCGACAGAGGCGGGAGGTACGGAAGGGAAGAAGGGGCAGAAGAAACGGCCAAGGAAACAGGAACCAAGCAGAGCGGAGAAGGCCACCGTGGTCTATCTTACCGCCGACTCAGAGGAAGAATTGACGGAATTGAAGGAGGGCGAGACATACATAATTGGCGGCATCGTGGATCATAACCGGTATAAGGTGAGTGTGTCTCCTGCATGGGGGCAGATTGGCATATACACCATACACAACGTATCTGGTCTCCAGGAATATATTTCATATCACATGTATCGTCCACAGCTTCATCTACTGACTGCAACCCCTTGGCTACCAGAACCTATGCCTCGAAAAATCACAAACACAAGGCATCCGTTCTGCGCGACTACCTATTGGTACATACCTCGCGGAGTTGCGGACGCGCAAGGTCCTGACTGTGAATCAGACGTTCGAGATCCTCGTCAAATGGGTGGAGACGCGCAACTGGGAGCAAGCCCTATATTCCGTAATACCAAAACGCAAGTTCAAGACGGAGGGTCGTAAGAGAGGCGGTGGCGGGGCGAGTTCGAAGGACGGCGACAGTGTAGCTGAAGAGGAGGCCAAGGAGGGTGGCGGGCTCCGTGGTGGAGACGGGGATCTTCAGGTGGTCGATGTCGCAGACTTGGAGGATGAGGCAGAGCACGAACCAGGGGAGCCCCTGGGCGGAACTGTCCTGATGGAATCATAGTGGTTTGGGGGCTATCGGACGAGAGAAGGCTATTAATGTTCCAGTGCTTCCTTCAAACTGGTCTCTGCAGAGCCTCGCTCCAGAGGTTGTGGCTGGTTGGGAGCCGGCTTCCATCCGATCTAGCGGGCGGAGGTGAATGAGTTACACTGAGTATTGAATTCATGTAACATACCACATAGATAACCTGGAACGTTGCAGGAACAGTCCCATCTTCATGACCATGAAGTTCTGCCGGCTCGCGTCAGCTACTGGTACCAACTCGAATCATGAGCAGTTCATGCCTTTGTATATCGCTGAGGCGGCTGTCAGAGTATCGCGGTGAATGTAATGCCGGCTGGGCAAGGCTGCGTTAGACTGTTCCCTCTCCGAGTTTGTATATGAACAAGACCCACCGTCCGACAACGGCATTGCTTTCTCCCATGTCCTGGAGATCTTCTAGAAGCTCCCACATAGAGGGGTATGCCACCTTCACCTCGTCGACGTCAACCGTCAGGAGAGTGAATCCTGCACGTCCGAGGAGGTTGGACATGTCTCGTGAGTCTAAAAAGGGGATTACTTCATGTCAGGCTATCGCACCAAAGCCAGAAAGCCCTCACCTGTCATCGGAGAAACATGCGGAGAGATACCTCCCTCGCGCTCGACTTCTGCAAGCTGTAATGATGTCCTGAGCTCGAAGAGGGTATCCCCTCCAAACAATGCTCCGAGAAAGACACCGTCGGGTTTTAGTGCCTCCTTGATTTGGACGAGAACACCTGCAAACGGCGTCAGTGAAGGTAAAACGCGTATGTCGATGTACAGACCCGGTAAGTCATTGACCCAGTGCAAACTGAGGCACGAAACAATAGCTTCTTGCGAGTCCCGTGGGACCACCTGAAGTAAGTTCTCTTCGTCGGCATGTATCCTCTCCACCTGAACTATCGGAGATATTATGTCATGACTGAACCCAAATACCCAAGAATACGAGCCTACCATCGAATTCTTCATCAGAGTCTCTATGAAGCAGCTTCTCTGGATGTACAGCCTAGGTAATCCAACGTGCATTCGATTCCAACGCGCTGGCGCATGACTTACCACTCGAGTCGAGCATCAACACTTTCTGGGTGATTTCGGAGTCTAGCAGCTTGGAGAAATGGCCTGGACCGGACCCTAAGTCCAGAATTCTATTGAATTTGCGTTTGATATCCTGTGGCATGCCTTCAAACCGCTGTTCTGTTCCGGATGGCATTGAACGTGTCGCACCTGCATGCGCTCAACGAGTCTATCCGCGACCTCGTCACGGACATAGTCTACAGTCCTGCTGCGCTCGCCCCCGTCGCGCACAGCGGACCTGTCCTTCTGCATCCGCTTAGCATTTCGATCGAATACTTGGAAAGGGCCGACGGAGTTAGGATTTATGGCAGACGAAGGAGATACGGAGGCGAGGGTACGTGTCCGCACGAGCTTCGACGCGAGAGGTAAATATGCAAGCTGGCAGCGTGCGATACGGAACATTGTGTATGGTCCTGAAATCGCGGCAACGCCTGTATATATGGTTGAGCGCAGGGTTTTACTTGTAGAGCAGAGCTGCGAAGTCCTGATCCGAGAGACTGACACTATGGAGGCACGGACTCGGAGGCGGCGAATGACGTCGAGATCATACAGCGGTTTTCAATTGACTTGTCGTTTGAGCGCCGACGCGAGCGCGCCGCCACACCTGCGTCCGACCCCCACTGATGCCTCCCTTGGAAACCTTCGACCGACAATATCTCCTCTTCCCCTCCACAAAACCACTCACTTCTTTCATTTTATCACGCCTGGAGCATATCCGCACACGTTGATGTCAGTTGTGTTGCTGGATGTGTCACCCATATCGCGCCAACCCCGTATTACATCCCGTGCACTCGCCTCTCGATTCAGACTCCGTTACACATTAAACAGCGCGGTGTACTCCTCCGGAAACCATTAGAAAGGGTCAATTCGAGTGCTATTGAGGGAATTATGCAAGAGGTTTGTGAGTCTTGTAGTGATAACGTTGTGCATGGGGGCGGCTGGGAGGTAGCGTCTAGTGCGACATCGGGGTTTCTCTTTGGGCGATAGCACACAGTGTTGCTTGTGAGTAATATATACTATATGGAAGTTCTGGTGATCTTGCGGGGTATCTGGGAACATGTGTCATCACTGCAGGACTGCTGGAGGGGACAGGAAGGGTCGCCGGGCGAATCATATGGTACTAAACTACACACGACTGCCATTGATGACATATGTGATTGAAAACGTACATAGGCATATAAAACAGATATACAACATGTTTGAAAGCCTAAGGATGGTGGTTTGACGGCATTCGGGGGGATAGCATGCCTGACACGTGCATGTACTCTGCATGGAAGACAGGAAATGTACGGCTCAAACACTTACTGCACTCTGCATACTCTGTAAAATCCACCAATGACTCCCTTTGCATCTCCTAAGCTTCGCCGTGTAGTACGAGGAACAATGTGCATGGCGGACAGGAGAGATTGTTGCAGGAGTTATCGTGAAATGGAGGCTGGATGTTCTACGCGCCATATCCCATCATAAGAGCAGTACCATGCCCTGCAGAACACGTTTCCAAACTAGACATTGAAGAATTGACGTCGATATGTTGCACTGTTGAGGAGGTTTCGCCGTCCAACGTTCCAAAGGGGGCGCGTAGAGGAGGTCCCAGTGAGCGAGACACGAGTCGGGACTGGCGCGATATGGGAGGCACATCCAGCAACACAACTGACATCAACGTGTGCGGATATGCTCCAGGCGTGATAAAATGAAAGAAGCGAGTGGTTTTGTGGAGGGGAAGAGGAGATATTGTCGGTCGAAGAAGGTTTCCAAGGGAGGCATCAGTGGGGGTCGGACGCAGGTGTGGCGGCGCGCTCGCGTCGGCGCTCAAACGACAAGTCAATTGAAAACCGCTGTAGTCCTCAGACGCCCATCGTCCTGGACGCGACGCGTCGCGATCGCTTAGTCAGCGAGTCCTTCTTCGGGTCGAGTTCCTTTCCTCACCACCACCACCGTCGTTCCCGACGACGAGGCCCTTACTCTGCTTCACCTTTTCACTTGTCATCCCACGGTCTAGATCATGAACAATGGCGGAGACGGTCAGATCCCCCGGCAATATTCTCTCAATGAACTTGTTCTCTCCGCGGCCAACGGCGCCATGAGCCCCGAAGACGAGTTCGCCAAACGAAGGCAGCGCATCGAGGCGATTAAGGAAAGGCTGCGGAGCGCCGAAGAGCAAGTGGAAATTGAATATATGCAGTATCTTGAGAAGAAGGAGAAGCTGCAAGCGGAGGTACTGCGAGGGCAACTAGCAGCGTAAGTTATCCAATATTCCTCCGTCGAAATCGAAGTGTGCGCTGGACGTACGTGCCCTTCTAGTCAGAGGTTGCAGGAATTGGAAGGGACTGTGCCAGTCCAAACAAAGTGAGCGTTGCGCGTCCGAACGTGTTTCATCGTAGTGACCTTGGCCTAGTACGATTCTCCCCGTGGCGGGCCCGTCTACCGCTTGGCAGTCTCTCCCCACATATCAAGTTGCCCCTCAATCTGTACAACAATACACCGAGCTACCTTCTACCGCAAGGATAGTCGAGGTGCCCTCCCCCCAGATTTCGCCACAGGTGCGTACTCGTCCTTTCCCTGCGGTAGAGAATCTCAAGAACGTCTTCTTACAGGTCCATCCACACGCGCCCGTCGCGTCATCGTCACGTAGCGATACCATTCCTGCTCCAACATATTCCCAAACGCACAAGCCTTCCCTTCATCTTCCTCCGCCGAGTTTTGCTGCATCGTCTCAGCCCGCCCCCGTCTCCCAGCCTGTTACGGATTGGACAGCGTATGGTGCCGACCCTAAGGTCATGAACCAGCAACCACTTGGTCCGCATCTTCAAAGGTCTTCATACCGGCCTGTTCAATGGCCAGCATCCAACGCTTCATATTACCAATCGCAGACCTACAACTATGCGAGCCAGCGACCATCTTCCGCTCCGCTTGTACCTCCCGTGCCCCACTCCTCACAATACAAAGGTACTTGCGATTACTGTCACTAGGGCAATAAGTGTATACTGATATGCCTGCTGCTACTAGTCACGCAGAGCTCGAGTAGTGTGCCGCAGGCCGGGCATGTTGCTCCTAGTGGAATGCATTCTGTCGGAAGTTCGGCCACCCCGGCGGCTCGCACATCGACACAGGCGATAGTAGACGGTGCCAGTCACGCGAGGCAAGCGCACAACTCTGATGTCAGCCACACAGACCAAACTTCTCCATCGGAATCCGCGCAGCATTATCCTACCCTGCCCTCAAGTATCCCCCCGCACCATCAACGGATGTTGTTCGAGTATCTCGAGGTACGTTCTTCCCATGCCCGTAATATACGACGGTGTTGAGCTGACGCTCGCATGAAGCGACTCGATGATCCCATTAAGCGAGCGATCATGGTGCTAGTGTTGATGATGGCGGAACGAAGAGAGAAAGGGAGGCAGAAAACGGCAGAGGAGAGAGTATTGGAGGCGAGGGTCGGCCCAGCGATCATCCGAAGCGCTCAAACAATCGCAGACGCGTGGAAAGTGAGTAGGATTGATGCTACCCGCTGCAACATCAGCTAACAGCCCAAGCAGATGCATGACGCCTCCCAAATCCAGCGTCTGTTTAGTGATTACATCCAATGGCTGAACAGTCGTAGGCAGGCTCGTAGTGAGTGCAATTCATGGTCTGTCACTTCTCACTCTCATCATCATCGTTTCAAGAAGCAGCTGCAGGCGAAGCCGCAAACGTCGAGCAATCTCAGCCCAGTCAATTTGTACAGCTGGATCCTGCAATGTCGGCTAGTTCTAGGGCTGGGGTTCCACCAGCTCCATCAACTGGTGCCCGTGCTCAGCAAGCATCTGTGCCCCTTCCCGCGGTGGCTGAGCCATCTCCATTTACATCCTCGTCTACGCACACGAATGCTACTCCTGCTTCTACCAGCACCCTTCGCCCGACCTCCGAGCCGTCTATGGCAACAACATCACGTATTGTACCAGCTGATCGGCTCAGACCCTTCCCATGGTACAGATCTCGCGATCCTAACGCCCCCGTCCCGTTCTCGGACGACAATGGCCAGGTCTACTGGCTGCCCCCCCATGCTGTGCCACAATCCAAGCCCCCAGTCCCAGGCCCCTCCACACTGCCCATTCCAAAAATTCTTCCTCGAACAACAGCATTCCCACAGCGAAGACCCGCCTCCGAGGCGAGGCAGTCGGCGCTTTGGACGCCGGAGAAGGCGGACAAGAGCAGGCTCGCGCAGGACATCATGCGCTCGCTCGGGCGTCCAAAGGGTGCGTTCGGCGCGCCTCTCGTTGATTCGCATTCTTCTTTTATTCCTTGGTTTGAGGTAGTTGACTCTTCCTCAGAGACCCCGAGCACTACCTCGACGGGCAAACGGAGAGCGTCCCTCACGCCGTCTGCGTCGCCAACGACGATCGCAAAACGGCCACGACTTGAGTCGGAGGTGGAGACGAGGCTACCGATCGTGCCCGCTTCTGACGTCCAGCCCGACGCTACCATCGAGGTCGTTGCGCCAGCTTCCGAGCAGGGTGCCGAGTCGCCAGTCGCTGTTGCTGTCGTCGAGCCAATACCTCCCGATCCTGCGCCGCCACAAGCCGATGAACCTATGGAACGCGATGTGGAGGCTGCTGAAAAAGCAGTCTCCGATATTCCTGAGGCAGGGCGCGCCCAGAGTATCCCATCATCCGATGGTGCCCTCGATCTCGTTCAAGATATGTTGGTGGCGCCGCCGGACACCGACCCTGCAGCTCCTCCTTCCTCGGACCCCTATCGGGGCTTGCCCTACTCTCCAGATGAAGTTGTGGGTCCCGTCGAACCCCTGGGTGGGCTCGGAGCCCAAGAGCTCCATAACCTCCCAAGCACTGCTGCCCCGTCCGCGGCCCCTTCGTCCTCGCATCCTTCGTCCGTAGACGGATCAAGAGCAACCCCGCCGCCACGGTCCTCATCACCGTCTCAGCGTGAGAAGACCAAGGAGAAAATCCCACTGTTCCTACCTTCGCCCTCGCCCACGAGCACCGTGGACGAACACAACCGCCCAGACGGGTCTCCCACGGTGGACGACGTTGACATGTGGTCAGATGCTTCTGAGCCCCCTCGTTTACCCAGGCACTTGAAGGGAAAGGGGAGAGCGGTCGAGGACGACGATGTGACTTCCGAGACATCGTCGGTTATGCCCGGTGCCACTTCGCGAGTACGTCGACGTGTGAACCGGGCGTACGTTCTCGTGCCTCCTTTACCGCAATATGCAAGACGGAAGACTGCGCTGGTGTCTCGGTCCGGAAGTGTGGCGAGCGGCAGTCAGAATGCCAGTGCGAGTGCGCGGAGTGCTCGAAGCACCCAGAGTGCGAGCAGGAGTAGAGGTGCTACGGCCAGCGTTCACGAAGGCGAGGGGTCCATTGACGAGCTTGCGGCATGGCATGGTGGGTCGTTGTGCATGGACGAGAGCGACTGTGGCAAGAGCGTTGACCAGATATATGACATGTTAGTTGACGAGGGCATGGTAGCAGCTGAGCCTCAACGGGATAAAGAGGGTGAGTTGGTGGCATCGGTCGGCGTGCTCCGATACTGATCGCTGATATTGTTTTCCGCTCTTGGCAGAGGTCGAGGCGGAGGCGGAAGCTGAACAACTCTCTTTCACTCGGCTGCGGCAAACGCCCTGTTCTTGGTCCGAATGCGGGGTGATCTTGAACTCGGCGACCACACTGCAGAAGCACGTGGCGCTGCATGCGGATGAGAATGAGGAGTGGGTGAGTTGCTGTCATCTCTGCGGTTTCTCGTGCTGCATTTGCATATGTTGCGAATGCAGTCGACTGATGCGGGTGAACTGACATATATTGTTGCTATCACTAGGGGACGTTCACGTGTCGCTGGAACAATTGCTTCTCAACACATTTCGTTGATAAGCAGAGTCTAGTCAAGCATGTCCAGAAGCACACCAAGTCACCACTTTGGTGTGCGTACGAAGGTGGGCGATCGACGCTATCAACGCCTGTCGTGATAGATCTGACATCTCCGCTACACCACGACGTGGACGCTATTCACTATGCAGGATGCGATACGTCCTACGCGTCGCCTTCCGAACTTTGTCGCCATCAGCAGTCAAGCAAGCATCAAGACGGACAGCTTCGCAGATCATGTCTGCCTGCACCTCCCCCTGAGAGAATGGACCCGCTGCCACCTCTGCCTGATCATGTCCCGGCGTACATGTCCGTTGAGCGTCGGGTTGGTAGGCATCCCACTTCGCGAGAACGGCATCAATGGCTCGGCCCGAAGGTAAGTTGACATTCCGCGTGCTAGAACTTGATTATTCGCAACATTGCGACACCGCAGCATGTCCTCTTCGACGTCACGCGACATTCGTGCATCTGTCTTTGATGCCTGACTGCACACTCACGCATGTACGTTACTAGGTTCTCGAGAATATAACCTCCTTCAAGTACACCGGCCGGCGTTCGAACGCAGCCTTACCCCTGCGCGGGTCCCGGCGGCTAGCCGAAAAGGTCGCTGCAGCAGAATTGGCCGCAGTGCCCCCGGAGAGCGCGATTGACCAGATTAAGCGGTGGATTGACGACGAATACCTCGACTTTGCGGACGGGTACGACGCGTCGAGACGCTACCGCGTTTGGTGCGCGGACATCCCTTCGGGGGAGATCACTAGGATGGTGGACGATGGTCTCGTGCTCTGGGCCGACGGACGAGAGGACTCGGACCAGCGCGATCAGCACGCGGAAGCAGATGGTCCTGGAGTGGATGGCGGCGGCCAGGAACCTGCAGGAGAAGGAGATGAGGACGCGGAAGGCGAGGAGGACGCAGAAGGCGAGGATGACGCAGAATTCGAGCAAGAACACGAACACGAACGCGAACCCGAGGAGCCGCCACCACCACGCGTCGCGGGGTCGAGCGACGAAGGCGCAGGCTTGGAAGGTTCCCCTGTCCGCACCGAGGTCAGCGGTGGCGCTGATGGTGGCGGTCGACCAACCCCGAAGCCCAAGCTGCCGTTACCCAGAAGATCGCAAGTCCGACTGTTTAGTGCTCGACCAAATCGGACAGATGATAGTCATGACGTCGAAGGCGTGGCAGGCAACACCGAGACAGATGCAGAGGGCCGTGGTGAACGACCGTCAACGCCGGCTCCAGTGCCAAACTCTGTGCCTGCAGCACCGAGCCCAAACGCCCCTTCGTCGCCGCCACCCATCTCGATGCCGGAGCCGAAGCCGGAGGAGCCTGTGGGATCGGTTTGGACGGCGTGGCCGCCGGCAAAGGAAGGGAGCGTTGGGCTGCGGTGAGGGCCCCCTTCGGGGGATAGCGTGGGCAGTTAGCTTAGCTACCGAAGGACATGTGGGAATGTTGGCGAGGCTAGAATCTGTTGGATATGAGAGCGATCAGACGTGGTGTGTGTGATATTGATACGATCTCTCGCGTATGATGATAGCCTTTGGCTGCTGTCTGCCACCTGCTCGGCGGCGGAGGACAAGGCTCCATCGGCTGGCTGGAATCGCGCTGAATCTGCCCGAAAGATGGCTCAGAATCCGGGGCGTGGACCAGCTGTGCGGACGGCAAGGCGTGATGTTGAGCCGCAGTTGTCGCGCAGGCGCGCCGCCCGGACGAGGGCGCAGAGGGGGACACACCGTTACGCCCGGCCGACCTGGCCTGTTCCCTTGTCCCATCTCCGTGCCTGCGTCTCAGCCTCAGCTCACCGCAGCGTCCCACTGAAGGCTCTGCGCTTGGCCATGATCTGAGGCCGGCGACTGCACTCCCTTATCCGTCTCCGACGTCTCTCCTCTCGCCGCCACCATGTCCATCCAGTGTCCGTCGTACATATCCGCCCGCTCCGCCGAGGTCATCCTCTCCGACGTCCGCCCAATCAAGCTCAAGCCCGACGCGCTGCACTCCATTAATGTCCTCCTGGACGAGACCCTCTACAGCATCCTCACCACCGCCCGGTCACTCGCCACGGATAGGCTCAAGGCCGCGCTTCTCAAGGTCCTGCCAACGAGTCTTGGGAAGGAGGCGCTGCTCGAGGCGGAGGTCGAGCTGAAGGCGTACTGGGACCGAACAGGCTCCGCGCGCCCGCTGCCATCTGGGCGCAATGGAGATTCCAAGGAGTTTGACTTGCAGTGGTCTTTCGAGGTGCGCACGCGAGCCACAGTTCGTACATGTTCGTCGCTGAGCTGTGAGGCAACACGCTCTTTCCGCGCGGCCGTGAACAGCTGCTACGTCTCAAATGCGAGGCGTACTCGACGATGAACGACTCCGACGAGGACGCCGAGGCCGAGAAGCGGCTCCAGCAGCGCATGGAGCAGGCCGGCTCGTCTTCTCCGCCCAGCCCTGCGCTACTGTCTCCGGCCGCGCTCTATCTCACGGCTATACTTGAGTACGTGAACCCATCTGTCCGTCCACATATCTTCTTCCTGGAGCTCACACCTCGCCCCTGTCCTTCTCAGGGCAATCTGCGAGTGAGTGCTTCATATGAGGTGATATCTTCCCTGGGTTTTGACAGCCGCCTGTCGCACTTCAGACATGTACTGTCCAACGTGAGCCGCGTGGCCGCCCGCGATAGCAGCCGCACACTTGCCACCGTCCAAGACCTCTTTACTGCGCTCGGGGAGGACGACACTATTTTCGGGATGTTCAAGGCTATGAAAGGTGTGCACTTCTCTTCGTGACGCAGCGATGCATGCTCGATCGACGCCACGCGCTGCGGCACCATCGTGACCTCAGTCACTGACATATATTGCAACCATCCCCTATCGCGCTCTTGGCTACAGTGTACGCCCACATCGAAGGGCTGTCCAGAGCTCAGGCCCAGCGACCACGCAGGAGCAAGTCCTTCTCAAGGAGCACAGACCAGAAGAACGCCGCCCCGCGAACGTCGACATCCTCCCCTCTGAACGGCGAGTCGGTGGCGACAAACGGGACGACGACGGCATCTGCAATAGCGCCGGGAGGATCATCACGCATGTCGACGGACTCGCAGAAGTCGACGACGGTGGTGGGGTCGAGCGAGTCGCGGCGGACGTCGATGGAGAAGGTGAAAGGCGCAAAGATTTTCCACAGCCGGACGCCAAGCGACAAGCAGCATGCCCGCGACGACTCGGCAAGCGCCGCGCTAGCGCGATCAGCGTCCGAAAACGGCATCAACCGCGAGCATGGTCCAGAATTCGAGGCGAGTGTTCTGACCCCGCGTTTCCGTCTCACCTCTCCCCCTTTCTCCGCCCCCTCGCTCGCTGGCGGTGTGCTGACGTGTCGTGCTCCTTGCAGGAGGACGAGGAGCTGCAGCAGGAGTTCGACGAGCTCATGCGCTCTGGTGCGACCATGAAGGTCTCGTTGACGCCAGACCGGCTAAAGAGTATGGAGGTGCGTCCTGATTGCTGTCCCTCGTTGATTGGTGGAGCAGCAGTCTAACTTCGCCACCGTTCTCGTGATCTCAACCCGGGCAGGTCTACAAGCAGGAGCGTTTCGAGCGAGAACGGTTGAGCCGCAGAGGTACCCAGAGTGCGAACAAGATACAGGACGGCAGCCTGCCCCTCCCGGAGCCGCGGCCGCGGACGACGACCGGACGATCGTCGATCCGCCATGTGGACTCGATCGTCGAGGACGAGGAGGAGCACTCGAGCTCTTCCAACCACGCCGCCGTCGCTTCCCTTACCTCACTACAGTCCAACGCGGCGTCGGCGTCGGCAAGGATGCGAAATACCTCATTCACTGCGACCTCGGCGGGCAGCCGGCCGCCGAGCGACCAGCGCTTGCGCTCCATCTCCATCTCGAACGTGCCCCACCCGCGGGACAAGGACGGCATCACGCGCAGGGTGTCGAACAGCAATGGCACCTCGAGGGCAGGCGGGAGGACGGGCTCGCAGAACGCGGCCCCGCCCCCGCCGTCCGTCGGGATGCCGAAGCGGACGAGGAAGAAGCAGGTGAACAGGGAGTCGATGGACCTGGACGAGATCATGGCGGGGTCGGATGGCGAGGATGTGGATGTGGAAGAGGTGAGACCTCCTGCCTCGCTGCCGGCGTCCCCGCGCACGCCTGGGGGCAGCAGGCCCCACATCTCGAAGGCTGCGCAGGATCTCATCGCGTTCCTCGAAGAGGGCCCGCCCGAGGAGCCCTCGTACAGCTCGAGCGTGAATGCGAGCGTCATCTCGTTCGAGTCGACGAAGACCCGGTCGGGGCGGCTGCAGCGTATGATGTCGCGGCTCACCCTCGGGGGCTCCAGGGAGAGCTTGAACGGGAGCATCTCGGAGGAGCAGCCCAAGACGCCTCGCTCGCTCTCGAGGAAGGGCTCGAAGATGGGCATGGTGACGTCGCCTCCGCCGTCGTACAAGGGCGGGTCCCTCCAGTCGAAGCGATCTATACCCAACGTCAGTGTATACCCCAACGTCATCGTCGCGACACCCCCTCCCCGCCTTCCGCTCCAGAATTCCCAGACCTCTTCGTCGCTCGCGTCCCCGCCGGTCTCGGCTACGTCCTCGTTGCACACGTCGAACGAAGATGTGGCATTCTCCTCGCAGCATTCTAGTCTTTCGCGCCGCACTACACGCAAGGCCGTCCCGCCGCTCGACGACGTCGTATCCCTGTCGAGCACCGTCGGCGAGTCCGTGTTTGAGGGCCGGCCTGCCGTCAACGGGAATCGCAGAGCGCAAGTCGACGACCAAGGCAAGGATGGCACGTCCTCGCCCATTCCCCCCGTCGTGCGGCGCTCGGTCGTATTGAACGGACATCCCGTCAAGCTTGACACCTCCGAGCCATCCCTGCACCCCCGTGCGGCCAGCATCACCTCCCCCACGTCTACGAGCGACCGCAAGTCCATCCACGGAAAGTCCGAGAGCGGGTACGCGTCCCGCTCTACGTCGCGCAGCCCCATCACGCCCTCGGAGCGCCTTCCCCCGCCGCCTCCGCCTGCACCGACGATCCCCCCAGCAGATGCGGAGAACCTCCGTCGCCTGCTCGAGGCTGCGACGTCGGCAGACGAGTGTCGGCTGCTCGTTGACTTGTTCCTCGTCAAGAACGGCTTCGCACTCAAGGAGTCCGTCGCCTCGTCCCCTGCAGCAGACACTGCGGGGCTAGCGGTGGGAACGGGCAAGTTGGAGGACGCGCTCGCGCTCGCGGCACGGGAGGCGCAGGAGGTTGAGCGCGGGTTAGTCGCACTGTTTCTGGGCGGGGGCGGGCAGGTTGACTTGAGCGGCGCGCCGTCTCTTCTTCCTTCTTTACAGAACGCCGAGCCCGGGTCTGGTTCTGGACCGTCCGACGCTGCAGGATCTGCATCGGAGCTTGGGTCCAAGTCTGGGTCAGGATCCGCAGGCCAGTCCAACCAGCCCGAGCCCGTTGCAGCCGGGTTTCAGCAGCAGCAGCAGCAGTTTCGTGCCAGTCCCGTTGCCGTCTCCCACTAGTGCCAGTGCTGCCGGTCTTGGTCTCGGTAGCCCGCGCGTCAGTACTATCATCGACCGCCGACTTTCGATCATCGTCCCAAGGAGAAGCGTGGACCCGCACATCCTAAATTTATACCGTATATACCAGAATGGCCTCGGTCTGGATCCGATTGCATGAGACGCGGTCTTCGGCCTGCACTCGAACATAGCACCTCCAGTACATCTTGTTTATCCCGTACCAACATCAGCACATAGTTGTTGTTGTCCCCTAGGAAAACGTCTCTCGTGGCTCCGGTATGTCCGCCTACTACATATGCATGCTACCTCCCTCGTTTCGCTATCACTACTGCCACTACTGTCTCCTTAGCTTAGCGGGTTCTGCCTCGTTCGTTCGTTCAAACTGTCTCGCTCGTTTTTGTGACTATCCGCTGCGTATATAGCGTTGTAATGGCATCTCTCTCTTTGTCGGACTTGGATAAGCGTGTCGTGGTATGTGCATGTGCCATTGAAACCAGGATAGGTGCACAAATACAACGTCCTCCTATAGTTAGGTTATAGTTCCCTTCTTTCCCAACCCCGGGCCCATCCGAAGGCCCCTAGGCCTTGCTTGATCGCGCTGGAACAGGTTATTGGGATTCTCAGGCCTTGTTGATGTGCTCATGCCGCAAACCTCGATACACGCAAGTTTTCAGCGCTACCTTTCTGAGTGAGGTGGCAGCTCCCTATGGTCCGATATTGAAACGTTGCACTACATATGTCATTGTTACGAATCTCTGCGGAGTAGCCGGAACGGAAGGTTTTCAGTGGCAGGTGGCGTACGCTAGCAGCGGAATGGGTACAACCTGTATTCGGGCACATCTCTATGCGCGTTTGGCTACCGTGACGTGTTGGTTAATAGTACGATCCAAACTAGAGACACATGTAGCCTGACAGCGTCCCCTGGGGGTATCCTGTTAAGTATTCAGCCGTGTGTACGTCTATTCTTGCGCAAATATATGTACCTAGTTCCTTTTAAGCCCCTCGCTTGCAGTCGACTCCGATGCTCGGAACGCACCGACATTCCGTGCGTTAACATAGTGTTCACGGTTCAATCATTATATAATGAGACTGTAGAGCGGCTGTGGCTACTTTTGCTGTGGTGGCTAGACCCGGGGCCCGTACTGTTACATCATGTGCAGTGACGAAAGCAAGATTGGATGAATAAGGAGCGGAACAAATGCTGCGGAATCTCTAGGAAGCTGCTAACCTAGTACTACCGGACCTCTAATGACACCTTGATACCCATGGATGCGAGTTCGGCACACAGGTATCTGAAGACGTAAGGTACGGCAATGATGTCCATGTCGCCTCCCTTCGAGGCCGGTCCAAGAATGTGCTGCGATGGTATCTGCACGCGCACATCGGCGTGCCCGTTGGCAGTAGCTGATGCCTGCCCGGTTGCCAAGGCTTGCCTTGCGCGTGTCTCCTCTTCTTCCGCAGCAGCACGGCATACTCTACAGTACTCACCGCCAGGTCCTGTGGGCTTGAGCATGCCCGACGCGCCGATTACCATCTCGCCGAGGGTGACATCGTCGTACCCGAGCGAGATCAAGCTGCCGCAAGTCCTGCACACCCATGCCGTCGAATAGTCGGAGCAGTTCATGAGTCGGTCTTGCAAAAGGAATGCGGTCCCATGAGCGATGAGCGCGTCCCGCTCCATCTCTCCGAAACGAATACCACCCGCGCGTTTCCGGCCCTGCAGGAACGCATAGTGAGCCTTCGCGTTCCCAGAGAATTGCTTGGAGAAATGGTAACGACATACCTTGACGGGCTGACGGGTAACGGGATCGACGGGGCCTATTGTTCGCACCTGGAACTTGTCGAGGACCATGTGTCGAAGGCGCTGGTAGTAGACAACACCGATGTAGATGTCCGCCGCGAACTCCTGACCGGTGATGCCGGAGTACATCGGCTCATTCCCGTAGTAGTTGTAGCCCGCCGCGACGAGCTGTTCGCCGAAGTAGTCGATCGCAGTGTCTTCTTCCGTGAACCTGCAAGAAGTGCGCAAGAAGCACGGGTGAGTGGGGGATCGTCAGGGTGCTGCTTCGCGCGGGTGCTGATCGGAGGAAGACTTACTGGAAGGGCGTCGCGTCCTGCGCAAGACCGTGCATTGCACCAGCTTTCCCAGCCATGCTCTCGACTAACATACCAATCGTCATGCGGGACGGGAAAGCGTGCGGGTTGATAATGACGTCGGGCTGCATGCCACTCTCAGTGAACGGCATGTCGATGGCGGGCCATTTTTGCGAGCAGACACCCTTTTGCCCGTGCCGCGATGAGAACTTGTCGCCGATAACCGGCGCGCGGGTGATGCGCAGGGTGATATTGATCTTCTGCAGCTCTTGGTCACCGGCGTCGCTGCCTGTACAGAGATGGTAAGTAGTCTGAAAAGCAAGCCACAAAGTTGATCCCTACCTAGCAGGCGGACCGTGTCGACATACGCGACCTCGTCGCCCTTGTACTTGACGAACTTCGTGCGTCCAGTCGTGTCGTCCACATACGCCGCAATCGGGTCCCCAGGGTTCAGCCTTGACCCAACAATAGGCAAACCATCTGCGTCAACCAGCTTCGCCGCCGCATGCTGATTGGGGCCCTCTTCCATTCTGATCTCCGGGCCCACTCCAAAATGTAGCGTTGGGGGGCCGGTCTGCCTCCTAGAGCCCGTGAGCTCCTGCAGGTCGACGGTGTATGCCTTGTAAACTGTCCCGTAACCGAACCCGCGCTCGTGTGCGGACTTGTTGAGGATCATCGCGTCCTCCATGTCGTAGCCGGTGTAGGAGATGACGGCAACAATCGCGTTCGTGCCGTTCGGGAACGAGTCCATACCGTACGTGTTGTGCAGTGCGGGGCGCACGACGGGCGTTTGGCCGGTTTGGAGCCGGTAGAGCTTGTTGTCGGTGCGATGCTGGAGGGCCGTCGCAGGCGTTCCCATTGTTTGTTTACCCATCTGAACAAATGCGCATGAGTTTGAAACAAAGAAGTCAAATTCTTCTACACGCAGACATACCTGACATTGATAGATGTTACGAGGACTCTATGGCATGATATCCGGTCAGCGACCTCTACATAGGAAATGGGGATGTAAGCTAGCGCACCTGGTTGAAGTCCGAGAACGGTGTCAAGTTCGCGAGAATAGACAAGAAGTTCGTGGGCGCGTGTTCCACATGTGTCGACACCCCGTCCTCAATCTCCGCAGGCGTGCACGCGATGTCCATATACACTTGCTCGAACGATCCCACCTGGTCGTCCCTCCCGTTCGCCAAATACTTCACAGGCCGCATCATCCTAGACCGGCTCGAGAACAGATACAAGCCAGGGTACTGCCCGCCCTTAGATACAGGCACGAAGCCGATTTCGAGGTCGAGCGGGACGCTGTGCTTGCCTTCGGTCTTCCATATTCGCAGGCTCGTCGCGAGCTGCTTGCATACCGCGGATGGGGCCCAGCCGATGAGTCGTCCATCGAGCTGCACGCAGAGGTTGCGCCGGCCATCAACCGAAGGCGCGAACGCCTGCGTCATGCCGTGTGCTGCCAGCAGTGCGGGAAGGTGTGCGACGGCTAAGGGAGAGGTGACGATGCGGCATGTGCGGGAGAGATGGTTGAGCAGACCGCAGGGCGAGCCGTCCGGCGTGTGCACAGGGCAGAGGAAGCCTGCGAAGAGGAAGTGGGAAGGTATGTTAGCATTAGCGTTAGACTAGGCGGCTCCTTGTCCCTGGAGGTACAGGGACAGGAACAAGGATGGGAAGGGGCTTGGACAGACGAAGTGAGGCTTCGGCTTACCCCACGCTTCGGGAAGGAGCTTTCGGACGGTCGTGGTCTTGAGCTCGGCAAAGAAGGCACCACGGTGGATGGAGCGGAAGTGGCTTATATAACGCATCCAGTTGAGCTTCTCGGCGACGATCGTGAAACCGGACGCTTGCTGGAGGTCAAGGCCCGTCGGAGATACGAGGTTGCCGGTGGCGAGGAAGTTGGACATCTTGGCGCCGATATCGTAGCTCGTCCTGCTGAGCACCTTCTTGATATACCGCTCTGTCCCAAGACATGAATGGCTGTGAGGATGAGACTGGAGTAAGAGACGTACTGTCGAAGAAGTCCACAGCAGGATTTGAGTTGCGAACGTCAAGTGCAATGCCCTCGCGGAAGCTGTTGAGGGCTTCCTCGAGACGCTCTTTGATGATCATGCCGTAGAGTGTACCAGGTAGGAGGACTTCCTGGTGTTGAGGAGAATCGGGGTTGTCGACGCTACATGACTTGGAGACGAGTGCAAAGAGCTTCCTCAGCATGAAACTAGACAAGGTCAGTACGTGTGTCTATTCATGCCGTCATGGAACGTACAGGAGCATGCGGAACTTGTCTCTTGGGTTTTGCAGATGGACGAGTACGACTTTATTGATGAGCCATACGCCAATGGCCTGGTTAGTCCAGTCTTCGGGCATGTTGACTACCACGCGGAACTTGTCACCCAAGTACTGCAGACATTGATCTCCCGTGTACAAGCTGTACATCTTGAAACTCCTGAGTAACAGCTCGACACGATCTGATAGGAATGTGTCCTCGTAGTCTTGCATCATAACGCCCTCGAAAATCTCCTTATCGGACGCGGAAACGAGAGCTTTGAGGATTAGCATGATGGGAATGACATATTCTTGTTTGCGCCAGGAGAACCTGAGCATCGCGCTACCGTTCGAGAGGTAGTGGAGTGTGTTCGTGACGCCCGTCTGGTCAGGGCGGACGCAGCGTATCTGGACGGCGTAAGGGGTGTAGGATGGACCGCGGTTGACGAACGAGGGTCGGACGAGGGAGATGACGTGGTGTCGACGAGGGAGGATGAGGTAACGGATGAGACGTTCATTCCCATTGATGATGAAGTACCCGCCGAACTCTTCGGGCTCCTCGTGATGCTTTACAAGGTCCGCGGAAGACATACCGCGAACGTTACACCGTGCTGACTACAGATGCGACACTGAGCGGGGGTTACCTGAGAGAAGACTACTGGGTACTCACCCTGACCATAATAGGCAGAAGACCGCAATCCCTCATCTGGACTTCAACGGGACCGTCGTTCACTTGCCAGCATATTTTGGCAGTCATACGCCCGCGATATGATGTCAACCGTTCGCGAGCCTAAAGGGCGGCGAAGGCGTGATGCACATTCAGTTCGACAAAAGCCTTGAGGATATACTGCGGTACATACTTCCGTTGGGAATACTCTCCTCTCAACAGCATCTTTGTCTTTCTCAGGAACCATAGGTCGCGCAACAGTAACCTGTTCATACCACACTGCAGTCCAATAAGGTCTTTTTGCTTCCTGTTAGTCGTGGTCATGAAAGAGTAGCTCACTGGTCAACCGGTTCCCCCATCCTCTCTGCCCACTTTCTGCTCCGATATCTCCCTTCCCATCAAACACTACCCGCCTTCCAATGTCCTCCAGCCCCAATGATAGAAGTCCCCTCCCGTCTCCGTCACCTGCAGGAAGTCCGGAGTCATTGAATAACGCATTGAAGGACTCTATGTGCGGGGTCACGAATTCATTCAAGATCGGGACGACCGCAGCATCCTTAGGTGGGCTCTTGAAGTTCTTCTCGCGCTCTAGTGTGTTGAATGAGCTATTAGGCCGCTTGGGCGTGCGAGCAGAGCCATCTGGCATAGCGAGCAGCGAGTACAGGGGTAGGCGAGACGGCTGCCTCTCTGCGAAACTTGCAGCAAAGCTGATGGGCGCTTCACAAAAACTTAGGCGCCTAGGGCCGGGCGAGCGTGACCGCGTTTTGGGCTCCGCCTGAATGGGGGCCGCAGGACAAGGCGAGGCGCCGAGGAGGCCAACGGGTGCATCGACGACTTGTACGACGACGACGACGACGACCTGAGACGACCCCCGCTTCACGATGTTTGGTTCAGGTGCCGTCCAGTCTACCTGGGGCCAGCCTCAGCAGAATCAGCAACAACCGCAGCAGCAGCCCTCAGCGTTTGGCCAGCCCTCCGCGTTCGGGTCCGGCGGTGGTGGGTCCCTTTATGACTATTCTGTCCACGCGCCCTTTTAAGCTGTCATAATTGTCACGTTGCAGCCTTCGGCTCGACCAGCGCGTTCGGTCAACCACAGAACCAACAGCAGCAGCAGCCTCAGGCGAACCCCATGTTCGGAGGCCTTGGCGGAAATAACACGACGGGGACGACCAGTACGGGATTCGGTGGTGCGTCTCATATCTCCTGACGCGTCGATCGCGCTCATCTCGTTGTTTCTTGTAGGCGGGGGTGCCTTCGGAGCTAGTAACGCGTCAACAAGCGGGGGTCTGTTCGGTCAGTCCAAACCAGCAACGGGGTTCGGTGCGTTTGGAGGAGGCACTGGAGCGTTCGGGGCTACGACTGGGACGCCGTCGGCGTTTGGGAGCGCGGCTGGTACCGGCGCGTTTGGGCAGCCAACTACCGGGACAACGGGGACAGGCACTGGGATCTTCGGTCAACCCTCGACAAGCACAGGTGCTTTTGGCGGCGGCGGGGTCTTTGGACAGAATAAACCAGCGACGGGGGCGTTCGGCGCCACTCCTAGTACGAGTGCGTACCTACACCTGGTAGCCTCGTGTTCTGTTACTCTCCATGTCTAACCAATTCCATAAACAGACACGGACGGTGGTGTTCCAGTAACCACTGGAACGGCAAATACACCGTTCACTGCGTTCGCGGAGAAGGATAGCGTCAACCCTGGGACTACCTTGCAATACCAGAGCATCACGTCGATGCCTCAGTACCGCTCGGCGTCATTCGAAGTGAGTCAATCGATCCAGACGGTTCCGAAACCGAAGCGATCAGCATTTCACACAGGAATTGCGAGTCCAAGACTACCAGCAAGGTCGGAAAACAGCAGGAGCCTTCGGGCAGTCGTCGTTCGGTGCGCCTGCTGCCCAGCCCCAGCCTTCCACAGGTCTCTTTGGCCAGCCCGCACCACAACAACCCGCGGCAACCGGAACGACTTTTGGTGGCTTTGGTAACACGAGCACTACCCAACCAGCGTCGACAGGGTTTGGTGCGTTTAGCCAGCCTGCCAACACGGCAGGAACAACGGGGACTAGTACAGGCCTTTTTGGTGCTGGCGGCGCTTTCGGCCAGCAGAATCCACAGCAGCAGCAGCAGCAACCGTCAACTGGCTTTGGTACATTCGGACAGCCTGCGAACCAACAGCAGCCACAGGCAGGCGGAGGGCTGTTCGGCGCCGGCGGCGCGTTCGGGGCGAACAATCAGCAGAAGCCCGCCTTCGGTACGTCATGACAGTTGGTCTTGTGTATGACAATTGTCCCTGACTTTGTTCTCAGGCGCGACTGGCACCGGCGCGTTTGGTTCGACGACGGGCACGTTCGGACAACCGCAGCAGCAGCCACAAACCGGTGGTGGTCTGTTCGGTCAAACCCAACCTCAACAGACCGGTACGACTGGCACGTTTGGTGGTTTCGGTGAGTAGAATGCCAGTGGCTTCCGAGTCTGCGGCTTCTCATCATCACGTACGCAGGTCAACAAAACAAGCCTTCGATCTTCGGAAGCACCAACACAGCTGGCACTGGCACTGGTTTTGGTGCCTTTGGGACGAACACCCAGCAGCAGCAACCGCAGCAGCAACCAAGCCAGCAGCAGCCTGGCGGGCTTTTCGGTGGTGGCGGCGGAGGGTTGTTCGGCCAGAACAACCAGCAGCAACAACAGCAGCAACCTCAACAGGGCGGTGGTCGTACGTATATTTTGTCATATTGGGTAATGCTTCTTCATTGAACACCTCGTGCAGTATTTGGTGCATCGACCACTCAGCCACAAACAGGCGGAGGTCTCTTTGGTGGCGGTGGAGGCGGCCTATTTGGTACCAACCAGCAGCAACAGCAACAGCAGGGAGCCCAACCACAGCAACAGAACACCTTTGGTAACCTGTTTAACAAACCCGCTACAACCACGAACACAGGCAGTGGTTTATTCGGTGGCGGCGGTGGATTCGGAACAAATTTGGGTCAACCCGCCCAGAATCAGTCTGCGGCGGGAGGTGGTCTCTTCGGCGGCTCCACTCTCGGACAGCAGCCCCAGAATCAGCAGGCGAATACTGGGTTCGGAGGCGGCCTATTCGGTGGCGCGAAGCCAGCACCGACACTGGGCACGTCAACCTCAATAGGTCAGCAGCAGCCTGGGCTCGGAAACTCGTTGTTCGGCGGCAGCACTCTTGGCGCGTCCAATGCCACTATGGGCGTCTCCGTTCTTGGCCAGTCACAAGCACCCTTGACCGCATCCATCGCACAACCCATTGCCTCCAACCTCCCCATCTTCAGCATGCTCCCTCCCGGTCCCCGCGCCGTGACACTCGACCAGCAGCCCAAGAAGAAGCCTGGTTATTTCGTCGACGTTCCCACGCGCGCGCCCGTCCCTCAGCTCCAGCTCCGCTACGCCCCCGCCTCAACCAAGCTTCGCGGCTTCAGCTCAACATCTACGCTCCCTGGGGCAGGCTCGAGCCAGTTGGGTGGCAGCAGCCTACTCCTGTCCGGCAAACCCAACGCGCTCTCGCTCAGCAAGAGCTCCCCAAACGTACTCAGCCCGGACTCGTTCCTCACCAACGGTGGCGCTAGCCCGACCCTCGGCAGCGGTGGGCGCCAGAGCGTCAAGAAGCTCACGCTCGACAAGAGAGTCGAGCCCGCGGACCTGTTCAGCAAGTCCACCGCAGGAGCGGGCGGCGGGCCTGCGTTCAACGCGAAGCTTAGCATCGCCGCGCGCGAATCTGAGGCCGCCGCGGCCCCCCGCGTTGAGTCGCCCACTCCGAAACAGAAGAACCAGAGTAGGTTCGGGGCGAGCGAGACCCCTGCATCTCCCACGAAGGCCCCCAAGGACCCATCCGAGCTTCAGGAGGGCGATTACTGGGTGAAGCCACCGCTGGAGACGCTGAAGTCGCTTGGGCACGACGAGCTCATGGCGTTCCCCGGACTCATAGTCGGACGTGTCGGCTATGGTCAGATCACGTTCCTCGAGCCGGTCGATCTCACGGGTCTCCCGCGGCTGTCGAGCCTGCTCGGGGAGGTCGTCCGGTTCGACGACAAGGAGTGCAGCGTTTACCCGGACGCGGACGAGGCAGAGAAGCCCCCGCCCGGGAGCGGGCTGAACGTGAAGGCGAGGCTCGAGCTCGTCAGGTGTTGGGCGCTGGACAAGGCGACACGGGAGCCGATCAAGGATGAAAGTCATCCGAGCGCTGTGAGGCACTTGAAAAGGCTGAAGGGGATGAAGCATACAACGTTCGAGGGGTTCGATATCCAGGAGGGCAAGTGGACGTTTACCGTCGATCACTTCTAGGCCTCTCGTCGTCCCTGTCTCGTCCGTTCTTCTCATGCTATTGCTCCCTCTCCATTGACGTTGTGCTGTAAATATCGTCTACCTCATACTACATAGCACCTTCCTTGTTACCCATTGACTATTGTCCCTTGTCGATTTGTGTTTATCGTCGCTATGTCACATATCATGTTGTCCCCTACGCATGTATCCTATGTTAAATACAATGCTTGTTTCTGGCTCGGGATATGGATGGCTGCGTATGGTTGCGGATATTCCCCTCGAGTGTTCCACGCGAACGCCCTCTGGCTTGATTTTTGGGTATATGCGATCTACACAAGGTAAAGCTACAATGGAGTAGGCATGTGATAAATATGGCCTGCTTGTATTTAGGTCGGCCTAGATGGTTGCGCCGAGCTCGTAAGCCCTCAGGCAATATAGTGGGAGACGTCGCCACTGAAACTGCTTTCGCCAGCAGACAGCATTGACGCAAAGGCGATCGAGGCGCCACCAGCCGTCGGATGAGCCTAGCGTTACAGCCGAAAGCAATGGGTCAGTCAGAACGTCACAGGCGAAGCAGCGCACTGCAATGCAATCTTCCTACCTGTGGAAAATTCCATGTCTCCTTTGCATCACAGGGTACGTTCTGGATGTGACCTAGTCCGAGGGTGCTGAAAGGGTCCCCATGCATCATGCGGAGGGCCAAAGCTCTCCGGGAGTTGAGTCTAGAGGAGCCGATGCAGGTATTAATGAGTCCTGCCCTGTGCTCTCCTGTGGGAGAATTGGAAAACGCTCACGTTGAAAGCATTGAGACGACGTATACTAACGATAATCTGAGTCGGGTGAACATGGATAATCGAACCGATGGAGCGCACCTTTCACGCTGAGAGAAGCCACGCTGTTGAATATCAGATTACCAGGTAGAATAACCGTCTGGAATGCTGTCAATGAGCCGTGTCTTTGGAGTTTTGGCTCCGTGCACTCACAAATAGAAATCCCAGGGACGTGTTGACACTACGCAATGAGGGAGTCAGCTCTAGTTCCAGGAAGTTCGACGGTCCAGTCTTGACCTGAAAAGTACTCCTGTCACGTATGTTGGTCATGCAGACTGATTGCCAGTTGAGGTGGAGTTCCACGACGCACCAGTGTTGACTGTGTAAGCGATCACACTCTGAATCACGGAATCTGACCTGTCCGCGTACGTCGCTAACTTGAAGGAACACGGCAGAGATATTCAGGCGCCGTCACATACCGCTTCAAGCCAGTACGGCTCCTCCAAAGCGCCAATACCAGTGAGCTCGTCAACACGACGTCTGTCGCCGTTGCAGAACCGTACATCGCTGCGAAGAGCCACTACCGTGACCCGGTCAAACCCCCGGAAAATACCAATACGAACTGGTGGAAGCCGACTCACGTTCTTCTTCCGGAATGCGACAACGTTTGGTGCGAGGAATCTAGCTCGGAGATGTCCGTCAGGCTGTGAGGTACCGAGTCATGTGCGCTCTACTTACGATTCGACAGTAGATGCTAGCGGACCGCATTGAGCAAATATTTGGGAACATGAAGGCACCGTATGCAAGCACCTACCAGTGCAGAACCCTGGCGTTCACTGATTAAGGAGCTCAGGGCATTGATGAAGAGACGCGAACATACACACCGAGTAAAGAGATCATGCTCACGGCCTAACGAGTGCATGCAGGACGTGAGTACCAGGCGTTGGCCGATGCGTAGGATACAGGATATACTGACCGCAATCGATACAACCCATCTGTACCGTGACTCCACTACAGGACTGTCAGCTCCTTGGAATGCTTCAACACGATCGGGCCTACATAGGTACACTCGACGGGCGTAGAATCTGTAGATAGGAAGACGATTCAGAGTCTAGAAGTGATCATGGCTATGGTCCGCTCACGCTTGGCAGATGAGGATGATAACAACCTTGTGGTCCACGTCGCAATGAGATGCAAGTCGGAGACATATGGTGAACGGGAAACTCACGCCAGTAGGAGGCAAGAGTTGTATTGACCTGAAACACGTGGGAGTTGTAAGTTCTCGGGTTACGCATGTAAGGCTGAGCTGTGCACTACCAATGGTTGTCATCGAGGCTGGATGGATTGAAGTAATTGGTGACGAGATGCCAATAGCTAGTGGCTGTCAGTCGGGATGAAGACGGCGGGCAAGGAAAATCGCATACCAGCCAACGACACAGCACAGGATGTGGAATGTGTCAAGAGCACTAGAGCGCGTCAAGATTTCCCAGGCCTTGAGCAACGAGATCTTGAACTCACAATAAGACAAGCACGATGGTTTTGATAAGGCGGGTATCCGTAGGATAAAGCTGGAAGTATCTATAGAGTTGATACAATGAGAGGCCATAGACTCTGTACAAGGGGGTTAGTACTACCATTTTATTTATTCCAGCTAAGCGGGACCGCCGACGTACATGAATCCTAGGTACGTTGCAATCAGAAGGGCCCCGTAAGTCTTGTCTATTGCAGGTGTTGGCAAGGATGAAAGCACGTCAGCTGCAGACTGCGCGGTCAAGTTCTTCATGATAGCGGACCGCGTCTGTCGAAAGGCAAAGCCAGGGTGGTCGCGACAACAAGCTACTCGCTGTTTTGCAATCTACTTATAAGTCACGCCGATGAGATGCGCGCCGGACATAGACCAAGACCCAGGTAAGTATAGTCCACGAAGTCGCCGGAGCTCTTTAGAAGGATTAGCTTGAAAGTTTGAGTAGGCGCATGTATGTAGGGTCGACTGCTTCCGCATCACCACAAGCCTCCGGCAGCTTATGAAGTTGCCTCGCCTGTTGGTCGCTACCGCTGCAATTGTGTTTTCCCGTGCAGATCGTCTTGCAAATCCCTGAAACACCGAGGTACATACATAGCCATGCGATGCAACTTGTACGTAGGCAGCGCTCTGCGTGCGCGCCCCGATGATGGTTAGGCTGGGTGAAAATTTGTGCGCTCTGGCTAATGAGCGTTAGCTTGGAGGAAGCTTCGGAGCCTGGGGGGCGTCGAATACCGATGCCCACGATATCCGTAGTTCTCCGGTGTGCCTCGCTGCAAGACGAGTACCCAAACGTGGTGGGCGCTCATAGATTGAGGGGTGCCGTTTCGCGAGCGTGTCTCTTGAGCCAAATCGGACTCCCACCTGAGAAAGGTAGAAGGGCGAGCTTGTGCTAGGCAGGACCCAACAGGGTCGCCTTAGTAAACGGTCACTGGCACAGGGGAGAAAGCGACAAAGCATATGCACAGCCTCATCAGGTATGCGCGCTCCGTAGATGGTAACCCCCCGTGTGTCAGTGCCAACTTGGAGCATAACTCTTGATAAAAGTACACCCGGGATCCCTATGATAGATGAAAAATCGGCCACTTATGACCCATGGCTCAGGTTACGCTACTAATACAAGTGCGATGTACATGTTCTCGAGTTCTTGTTGGAGTGGGGAGTCATTGTTGTTCAAATGAGTGGGGGTATACGTGATATGTCGTTGGAGTGAGTGGTTGTCAACATTGTTGGGATGAGTGAGGAGTTACTATTCGACGTGAGTGTGCGTGCGAGTTCTGTGAGCTGTCATTATCAAGCTGTACCTAAAGAAACCAAGCGCAATATTGCATGCGTCCGCGGCGAAACAACGATCCAAGAGAGAGGAGTGATCAGGACCTCAGCCCTCGTGCCGGCCCTCAGCGAAGACCTGCTCAAAGCGGCGGATCGCAGGATGCGGCGCGTCAGGGTGAATGAACTCATGCAGATTGTCCTCCGCCTGCTTCGCGATGCGGCCCGCCCTCGAGCACATCTTCTCCTCAAACGCCACGACGGCCTCATCCACGGCCTCCTGGTCCGCAAGTTTGCCCTCTGTCGCGAGTCCCGCCAGCGCAAGGCCAAGCTCGAGCCCGTCGAGCAGCGCGAGGTTCGCCCCCGCGCCGGCGAACGGGCTCATGAGGTGCGCGGCGTCGCCGATGAGCGTCACCCCGCGGACGTGGGGCCAGCTGTGGCCGGCGGGCAGGACGTAGAGCGCGTGAATGTAGATCGCGCTCTCGTCGGCGTAGTCGATGAGGTTGAGCATCCACTGCTGCCAGCCTGCGAAGTACGTCTTCGTCACGGCCTTCGCCTCCGCGGGGTCCGAGGGCAGCGTCCAGTCGGCGGACTCGCGGATGGCAGCGAACGTGCGGATGCGGCCGTCGCCGCACATCCGCGAGCCGAGCATGCGCGAGTTCTGCATGACCAGCAGTGTCCATTTGCCAATGCTCGCGACGGTCCCTTGCAACTCGGGGAGCTTGGTCGTCTCGGGCGCGAGGGAGATGTCGATGAATTTGACGTCAGTGTAGATGGGGGTTGCCGGGGAGAGGAGGGGGCGAACGCGCGAGTTCGCGCCGTCGGCCCCGACGAGGATGTCCGAGACGGTGGTGAAGCCGTTCGCGAAGGTGAGCTCGTGCTGGCCATGGCCGAGGGAGCGCACGGAGACGAGGGCGTGGTCCCACTTGATGAGATGGGGAGGGATCGCGTCGAGGAGGAGCTTGCGGAGGACGGCGCGTTCGATTTCGGGGCGGCTGTCCTCGGGACGCTGGGGCGGCGGGGGACCCTCGGGACGGCCAGAACCACCCTGCGCCCCGGCGCCGTGGCTGAAATGGAGCGTACCTGCGCCATCATAAATTCTCCTCCCCTCGGAGTCAGCGCTCTCCTCGAAGTTCACTTGAAGCCCGTTCTCGCGGAGAGCGCGTTGGCCACTCTCCCAACCGAGGTCGAGAGGGGCGCCGAGGTGGGCGCGAGTACTGAAGCTGGTGTCGCGTTCATAGAGGGTGGCGGGGACACCGCGACGATGGAGGGTGAGGAGGAGCGCAAGCCCACCGAGGCCACCGCCCACGATTACGATGCGCGGGTGAGTGGAGGAGTCAGAAGGCATATTCGGAAGATGGTACTGAGGTGTAGAGGAGGGGCTGGGTTCGTTGGATTGTATGCGATTGCGGAGAGGATGAGTGCTTACCAGGTGAGCGAGGAGGTACTTGTTGCTCTTCGCCGACTTCGGGCATCTTCCTATTTACGCTATCAAGTACAGTGCTCCTATGCTGCGTTCTGTTGATCAGTTTACGCAAGATCGGTGCCGCGGCGTTGTCGATCGACATCACAAGCGCGGCCCGTAGCTATGGTGATCGAGTGCTACGAACATCTGTTTTGAGGATGTGCCTTGGCAAGTTGGCCCTGCGCCACGACCTCGGGCCCATGGACTCGTCTTTTTGACTGTACGTAGCTCTCGAGCTGTTCGCATATGTTCCTGTCACAGAGGAGCAGAGTGCATAAGTGCAACGAGAGTAGGGCACACTGGCACAGACGACGTATACGATATGTATTAAGACTCAGTTTTCCATAGACTTGTTTCGTTCGCCAAGTGAGACACCGTAGTCATTAGTAGACGGCTACTACCATCTATCCGCGGCCTACACTTGCATCGCCTCGTGTCGTGTCATTTTGCTTTGGCCAGCTGCAGCGCTCTCAGGCAGCCTTCCCGAGTCTGTGAGAGTTGCGTTGGTCGTACCCGAAGATGAGAAGCGTGGGTTCCGACCTCTACTTATGACCCTCTGGGCGATCGTACAGTACGACACAAGTATCTATGAATGTGAAAAGATTGGTGACAGGGAGACAGGAGACAGAGGACATGTGGGATCTGTAAACTGCAAAGATCCGAATTGTTGAATAGACCTGACGAGACGGAGAAGACGTGAAGCACAATTTGTAAACGTAGGCGAAAGGAGCGGAAGGATAGAGGTGGGTGTACCATATGTTACAGAATATACAGATCAAGTTGTTATCCAAGCGATTGCAAGAGGACCAGCTGGCTCTTCTGGAGGACAGGACCACATGGCGGAGGAACCCGGAGAGGTTTGGGTAGGGAAGGTCGCGTTACCGCTTTTTCTTACCCTTCTTGCCCTTGGTCGTGTTGGTGGCGTTTGTCGTAGCAGCGCTGACGGCCGATGCGATTGGAGAAGGGGCACGAGTGAATTGAGGAATGACCCGAGGGGGGTCTATGTCAGCCAGCGGCGTGGTAGGACGCCTTGGTGAACTGTGTTGGAGTAAGCGTCAGTGGCCGAAAAGAAGGAAAGCCCGAGGGCGTGGCTACTCACGCAGGCATTTGAACAGGCATAGTGATCGGAGACGGTTCCGGGATGGGGATGGGGATGACGGGGTCATACGGCAGGCTAGTAGACTGCATGTTTGGCGACGCCAAGTTCCTACCTCCGCCCATCCTCGGTGAGCGCGGCCTGTCCGCGCCTGTAGCGGACGGCGGGCGTCCGCCACTGATTACGGACCGAGAGCGCGGGGGAACACCTCCAACCATCGAGCCTATCACTGAGCCGGAGACGGAACCGGCGACTGAGCCGGGAAGTGGGACGCGCGCCGCGCGACTTGTGTACGATCCTTGGCTGTTGCTTGTGGTCGATCGAGGGGTTGGGGGCACGACGGGATACTGAACGCCCGCCGGGATAGGAGCGGCGGCGTACGACGGCGTGGAGCGGCCAGATAATCTACGGTTGCGTACAGGTGGCGTTGTCAGAGAATCCGAAGAACCCAGTCCAGAAGACACGCTTGAATCTGAGTCGTCCTCGCGGCGCTTGATGTTGGCGCGCGAGTACGGTTCCTGAGCTTTGCGGGTGGAGCCAGCAGAGCCCGAGCTCCGGCTCGACGGTTGTAGGGGGATGACGGGCGGAGGTCCTTCGTTACTGCCCGGGAAACCACCCGGAATGACAGCCTCCGAACGAACGGAAGGCGTACCGCCGTACACGGAACTAGGAAGGGGAACACCTGCTGCACCAACAGTGCTGCCTCCGTAACTTGACGGAGGCAGAGGAACGCCTGCCGGACCAATAGCACTACTCCCTGCAGGTGACGGCGGGCCAGTGGGAACAAATCCAGGCGGAGGCCATGGCCCATTCGACATCACCGGGGGAATGACAGGGTTTGACGGTGCTGGAGTTGTCTCCGCCGGAGTTTCTTGAAGGGGCGGAAGAGGACGGTCCGCATCGTCTGCGCTGAGGAACACACCTTCTGTTTGTGCTACCGAGACGTTGGACTCTGGACGAGACTGCATGCACCGTCAGACGAGAGTACACTATCACACGAGACGCAGTCGACTTACCGGCGGCAGGACGGTGATGACGATCTCGTTTGACGACATACTTCCTCGGTTCTCCGACGCGAGAGTTGAAGCTGGCTGTCGCAAGCTGGGAGCAGGCACGATGATTGCAGGTGTGCGCGAAGTAGGAGTCTCAGGAGAGGAGTGAGGTGAGTGGGGCGGCGCGTAGATGTTTTGCGTACTGGGTTGCCTGCGAGCTGGGTTGTCACCATACCTGCCTCCACCTGGGCTTCGACCAGCGCGTAGGCGCTCTCGCTCTCGTTCCAAACGTTCCCACTCTTGTTGCAAGCGTTCACGCTCTATGCGCTCGCGCTCGCGTTCCCGCTCCAAGGCCTCCCGCTCACGCGCCAGGCGTTCTCGTTCCATACGATCACGTTCTTTTTCCCGTTCCCGCTCGATACGTTCCCGCTCCCGATCTCGTTCAAGATGTTCGCGTTCAAGGCGCTCCCGCTCTCTTTCTCGTTCAAGGTGTTCGCGTTCGCGGTCACGCAACGCTTCCTGTGACCTAGTATTCTGTCCGCCCGAGCGATAGCTGGCCTCCGAGCCATATCGAGGGGTATTCGCTCTGTTATAGTAGTCGTCGCCGGAGCGCGCAAGGTTCTCGGCGCTTCTGACATACCGAGGTGTGGTATCTGGGTACGTGGGATTTTGAGGTGGTACGGCAGAGTTGGCCTGGGAAGTGGGAGGTTGGAGCGAAGGCACAGGCATGCCAGGACTTGGTACTGGCATCCCGAAGCTCTGTGTGGACAGCTATCGAGCACGTTTAGCGAGCCTCCCTCAGCGGCTATATGCGTCGCGTAAACTCACGTTAGGCATGGCGTAGACAGGCGAGGACGCAGAAGACGTCCTCTCTCGTTCTTCGGCGATGGCGCTAAGAACATTCGGGCGCTCTCTGACGTTGCTTCTGAGCGTGCTGGGTGCCGTTGCGGTTGAGGGAGGCCCAAGGATCTCAAACTGTGACATGGTCGTTGAGTGCGAATCCGTCGACCGCCTCCGACGATGTTTGATTCTGCTATTCGAGGCCTCGCCCGATGGATTAGCCGGAGGGGGGATCATTATGGCAGGAGGCTCTTCAATATTCTTCACATTGTTGAGCACGGCCGACAACGTCGGCGACGGGGTAGTAGGTGGCGGCGGTGCCATTTCATGTGGCGGAGGAAGGCGGATGCGGTTGTCGCCATCCATGCTAGGTATCCAGCCATCAGGAGGGACGTCTACCGGGGCATGAGAGGGCGAAAGCATAGGGGTATGGATGGGTATAGGATGGAGTGGACCTTGCTCGGGAACTGGCTGCTGTACGGCTATGGCCTCGGCTGGAGTGGGTGTGCGTACAGGCGTACGAGTAGGGGGTGGTATCGGCTCCGTGTCCTCTATAGGCTGGGTATAGTCCGGGGTACCATTTTGGTCTGAGTCTTCAGATGTGAATGGCCTCGAAACCCGGGGGGGTTGATAATCTTGCGCTCGAGGAGTTTCATAATCCATCTCCGTGACGGGAGCAGACGTGAGTTCCCGCTCAGCAGCAACTCGTCCGTGCTCATACCCTGCTGCCCTGCCCTCTTCGTAGCCCATGAAGCGTCCCTGAGCCATACCCTCCTCGAGACCCTGTCTCCGACCTTCCTCCCTTGCCCGCATGACAATCTTCTCCTCCTTGAGCCTCCTCGCCGTACTCCTTGCCTGCGCCGCTGCCTCCTCTGCGTACACCCGCTGGGCCTCTAGCGCATCAATCAAGTTCTGCGCCCTCCGTATCTCCTCCCGCGCGTTCTCGTACTGGAGTTTGTACAGTCGCAAACCTTCGTTTGCGCGGGCGGCTTCCTGCTCCGCGATGTTCTTGGCCTCATTCGCATTCTTGAAGAGATTGAGGACTTCGCGCGTCTTGGCCTCTGCCGCGTCCGCGCGCTGGCGTTCTGCCTTGAGCTGTTCATTAAGTGTATACAGGGTGCGCTTGAGGTCCATCGCCTCGCGTTCGCGCTTAACGAATACTTGTGCCACATCGCGTATGGAGGGGGCATCTTTGGATCTGCGGACCTTAGTCGCGCTGCGGGTGGAGTGTTCGCCGAAGCTGGAGCGTGATGAGCGATGGCTGGGGCTGGATGACTGGATAGGTGACTGGATAGGTGACTGGATAGGTGACTCTGCTGGAGACTCGGAAGATTCGGATGAAGCCATATTACAGTTCGTGCGGTAGTGTACAGTCTGTGACGTCTTAGTGGCATGTGAGTGCAGACGCTCCAACACGGTGCTTACCCAGACGATTCGTTACTTCGTGAGCATCCAAGTCTGGGATGGACCAGCTCAAGGCTCAATAATTAGTCCTGCGCACCCACGACTGATTTTGCTTACCATGAACAATGCTACAGGGGGAGGGAAAATGCAATGGTATCGCGAACGATGGTGTCCAAACAGGCCACGACCTCCTATTAGGCGCCCATAGCTTGCACAATAGGCACCGTAGCCGCCCATTTCTTCAAGGCGTTTGACGTAATTCCCCGCACTCTCGGGACGCTGATCTACAGTATTGCCGACAAGCATGCGCTACGATCGCCCAAGGGATATGCTCGTATTACAATTCTAGGGTTGACATGTGACAGCTGATGTTACTTAGGAGTACAATACATGTATATACGAGACGATTCACTGCACAACCGTATCCTTCCGCTTCACCAGTGTATACCGTTCGGGGCGAGATCCCGAAACACCCAGGTACCGATATATGTCGAACGGTCACTTCGTTGTTTCCCGGACCATGATCATGATAGGTCCTCCCCCGCCTGAAGCTTCTTGAGCAGACTCTTCAGTTCCGCAACATCTTCCGCAAAACCATTGGAGCTGCCGGACGCGACGGCCTTCTGGGTGTATGCCCCATCGCCAACCGTCGCGTTGCCATCGTCGTCCGCGAGCCACTTGTCGAGCTGCGCCATGACAGATCTGGCTTTAAGGCGGAAGTGCGTACGGATCACGTCTGCCCAAGGTTCTGGTGGTGCCTTCAGATTACCGAGCATCTGAATGAGTAAGTCAGTACCGTGGTACGGGCGGATGGAAGCGGAAGGACGTGCCGCTGTCTTGACCACCATGCGCCGGATGTTTGCCGAATCTGCTTCAAACGTAAGAGATGCACTGGCTGTCAGTACAGAAGGTACTCACATGCTAACGACTTCGGTGTTCCGCCGCTGTTCGCCCAACCTGGCTCATTGAGGTATGGCTCTTCACATAAGATCATCGATTGGATCGATATGAGTACCTGGAAGCGGACGTCAATGACAGAAATATTTCTAGCGGTTTGCACATACCTGCAACAATGTCGACTTCCCGGCGATCCAACCGGGCCCTGACCATGTACCGAGCAACGACAAGCACACTTTCCCATCCTATACCAGCGTGAACACGGGTGCTGATGAAGTGCGACCGTGAAGACTCACCGCATACAAATTGGGGTTGAAACGATACTTGCCACCGTTTGTCTGTCCCTGTATGAGCTTTCGTCAAAAAGATGGAGGGTGTTAATTCTACCGTCATGTACTTGACGCTTGGTGGGGACTGGTTGTAATTCGGACCAAGGAAGACATCGAACAAGAAGCTACGAGCCATCAACGGTCGCATCCACAGCCCTGATTGTAAATGAACCTACCAGCCGTTGTAGTAACTGAGAAGATAGGGAAGAGCCGAAGCATGCACGTCAATATCAGGCAGAGTAGATAGAGAAGTATGCATACGGAGTGCCTTCGGGACCGGTGATAAGGGCTTTAATGATATCGACCCGAGTCTCGTCTACCCGGAGGAAGACGGACGAGTTCCAAGCGACAGGCAAGTTTGTAGTCAGAACCGCAAGCTACACCCGCATATCAATCCCAAATTCGTATAAGCCATCGCTGCTTGATGCACTCACCTCCTTCGCGATGGCCAAAGACCTCTTCGGGATGTCAGAGTTGGCAAGCATGCGTGCCTCATTGTTGAAATAGAATTTGTAGCTCGGCGTTTGGTCTTGCTCGTTTTCCGGTGCATTTTCTGGTGTCGGGACCGTCAAGTCGCAGTACTCGAACCGTACGCGGTTCGCCCACTTGACATATGCCTCCATCGCGCTCTCCTCCGTTTCTCCCGCATCGATAGGCGCAACGTCGGTCTGCAAACTCGACGTCGCGGGAATCTTCGGCAGTCCGGCGTGCAGTCGCTCGACGAAGGCCTTGCCCTTGGTCTCGACAAGCGAGCGGTCAATCGCCTTTGCGGTGTTGACTATACGCAGACAAAAATCAAGGAGTTTCTTGTTCTCTTCGGAGACGACCGCGCCGTCGTCCTTGCCTTTGCCCTTCTCATCAGCTGTCATTCGTTTCTGCTCCTCCGACATCTCCTGCGTCTCCGGTTCCGCGGCCTTCATACCCTCCAGACCCTTAAGAGCAGCCTGCGCCTGGATGACGATAGCTTCCAGGAGTTCACGCGGACCCGCGCTGCCTTCGTAAATGATGGTACGCTCGCGAATCCGGGGAGTACCCTTAGGCGACGATTTCTTTGCAGCAACAGTCTTTACTGACGTGACTACCATGATGGGCATAGCCATCATGCTCGCAAGGGCCTCGTGTCTAGATATTGTCTTCGGGATCGCTCAACATGATATGCTGAGCCAAGATCGCAGGAATGCAAATACCTCTAGCCACAAGAAGAGCTCGAAGTAGAGAATGGAGCGGTCAGACATGTCTGTGAGGGAGTCATTACGCAAGAGCTGACTGCTGACGAAATTGAACCGTCGACGGAGGTGCGCAAGTGTGGCCGGATGGGGTAGGAAGTCGCTGTCAAAATGGATGTTGCTTTCTCTGTTCACCGAAGGGAGGAACGTGCGGATATCTGATAATAGCGTAGACAACTTCTGATCCTTAGCTTTTTGCGCGTTCATCGCCTCTAGGTGTCCCGACATCTGCTCGCGGAATTTCAGCTAGCGAGAATAATCAAAGCGACACAAGCCGTACATCTTCTCTGGCATCTCCGGCGTAGCCTGTACCAAGCTTCGCCTTCTTGCCCTGTATGACGATGGGGTAGTACACGTCGTCGTCATCGTCATCATCGTTGTGCATATCAGGGAGCATAGCCGGAGGCGGCGCAGGAGCGTCGACCTTCCGCCGCTTCCGCGATGAGCGATCGTTGACCTTCGACGCGCTTGGATCTTGAGTATCGTCCAAGAACGATTTCTCGAGCATCGCCAAGCCCACACCGAGGACAGCACCTTGCAGGTTAGAGCAGTGGAACAGCGTGCAATCGACTTCGAGAGAACCGAGAAGCCTTTTAAGGCTTGTCGGGTTGCTGGACTCCCCACACGCAAAACAGAATGTCCTCGAGCATCGAGCGCAAGTTCGGGGTGCAATGGATTCCAAATGTTTGATGTACTCGGCAAACGTTGGCTGTGGTGAGTCAGATTCAGATGTAAGCGTGCAGGTGGCATAGATTGCTCACGAAGAGTGCATAGAAATCGCTTTTCTTTCTTTGAATGGTGGCGCCGCATCCATGCGGACATGGACACTCTCCCTCGCTCAACTGCTGGTAGAGACCGAACAAGAAACTTTGCTCCCCTCCTTCGGGACAGCCCTTCATCCACTGACCCTGAGTCAACAGTGGGACTTTCTCTTTGATGCCGGGTATTGTAACAAATTCTGGCTCCTCCTCCACTTCGATCACTTCTTCGCGTCGATCCTTGGAGAAGAAGATGCCTGTACTCCAAGATGGACGTGATATCGTGAAAGCGTGACAATGCATGCGCACCTGCATAGGGATCTACCGCAGCATTATTTGAGGTTGTGGGGTTGTCCTCGAAGTCATAATCATCGTAGTCTATGTACTCATCGTCTACGCGATGTATAAGAACACGCTGACATATAAGAACTCAAGCACATACCGTCACCATCTTCATCACCCCCATCGTCCTCTTCAGCTTCGTCGTCGTCGTTATCCTCTGCAGGGGTCTAATAGAGCAGCTCGTGAACAGGAAGTTGAAGAAGAGTGGAGAGGGCGCATACAATCATCCGGGGCTTGGGTGCAAGCCGCTCTGACGGTGTCATCTCAACATCTCCATCATCGTCCACCACATGGTCAAAGCTTCCATCAAATATATGTTCGGCGGCTTCCATAACGTCCTTATGCTGCTTCAGAGCAGCACGCGCCTGCGCGACCGTCGCGCCCTGAGACGAAAGAATCTGTGTTTAGTGGCACAATAGAGAAAGAGGTATCTAAGTACCATTTCGACAAGCTGTTGGACCTCCCTCTCCATCCTGAGGTCAGTAGAAGTAGTGAATCAAGTACTCAGGGAGTCCGAGTCGTCCCGTGAAGAGCGGTGTTTGGCAGGGTGGCCGTATGTACCTAACAGGAACTTGAAGGACAGACGCTCATTTCAATATACCAGGCTTATGTAAGCAATCTCCCTTGATCTACCTTCTTGCACCAAACATTCCGAGTGCGCTGAACGGCTTGTGCACGGTGATCGATGGGCATCATGCCAGAGTTTGATTCCTGCTGGTCCACGACAGAGCACGGTGACTGGACCATTCACCGCAATTCTGAACACCTTCCGCCTAACGATACTACGAAGTTCAAGTTGCCACATACATAGAACCAGGTTCCAACTGCTGCGTGGAGTTCCATTCCTGATGTAGAGTGTAACAGACAATTCAAGCCAGGCCAGTACATGTACATACAAAACAATAGCAATCAGACCTGGTACAACATAGCACTTATAGGGTACATGACGGTTAAGACGACAAAGCGAATGTCATAATTCAGAGACAGTCTCTCACGAGGATACGGCTCTTCACAGCCCATCGACTACAGATGGTGGTTACAAATGCAACGACATACTTGTGCACGATATAGGGAAGGTGTCATCGATACCCTCCGCGATAACGTGGCCCTCGCTGAGACTCTCGCATCTCCTCGTATCGGTTACGGTTACGATCGCGCGTATGGCGATCATGGCAATCTTTTGAAGATGTCGAACTATAGCTCTGCTTCCGTGACGCGCCACGAATCTGGAGGGTATCCGTCTCCCTAGATGGTCCGGGTAGGTCGTTATATGACGTCCGCTGGCGTTTTCCCTCCTTCTCTCCGCCACCAAACGATGCGCCGGAAGAGAAGTTGAACTTGACCTTCCCTTCTGCCTTTCCCCTACCACCGTTACGGCCGCCTTCCCGACTTGCTCGGGCGTCACTGCGAGCTCTTGAGTGCGCGCTGCCGAACCAGTCATCTTCTTCGTCTTCTGCGTCCTGAAGCAGCTGTGCTTTGCCGAGACGTTCACGCTCTTTGCGACGACCCTGCCTGCCAACGTCCGTGGGGAGTGTGGCGCCGTGCCCGTCTGCGAACGCGGAAGCAGTCTCCCAATCCCGTGGAGCGCGTTTCGAAGACCTCAGTGCCTCCGATGAGAACGGTCCGGACAAGATGTTGTACAAGCTAAATGCGGACGGCTCATGAGGCATGTCGAAAGGATGGGCGACGGTTTTACAATCCTGTACAAATTTTGAGACACGTGGTTAGCGAGGCCGAACACATGACACAACACGCAGAATCTCGAAATGTTCATACATATGAGTAAGTGGACTTACATCGCCGAGATGACCGCATTCGCCACAGTTGTAGCACCATTCGTCGGTAGCAATATAACCCTCGCCGCCCTCGCCGAAAGCAAGCACACGTTTCGTTTCGCGCACGCGAAGGATTTCTTGGCGATCCTCGTCCTCAACGTACTTGTACAAACGCCACAGGGTCGGACATTCCTGTGGGTATGATTCAATGTGAAGTTGAGCAGGTTGATGTACGGGCACTTTACGTTGGTTTGATGGGTCCGCGCCCCGCACCGATCACAGTCTTGGAAGCCTTGATATGCCCCCGACTTTCCGCGGTTTGGACAGGTCTGCATGATGCTGTGTTAGTACGGCTCGGTGTCTGATGTACCCGCCTGCATACCTTGTTGATGTGACCTTTCATACCACAAGTGAAGCACACCTTGCTAATCGGACAGCTCCGTGTCGGATGTTCATTACGCGCTCCGCAAATTAGACACTACAAGAGGTCAGCGTACGACACATGAATCAGGGCAATCGACTCACGATAAGGACGGTACACTCGTAAGTCTTATGCTCGCCTTCGGCACCACATTTCTTGCAGACGATGCGAGCTGGTTTAGAAGCTTTCGCTACTTCCGCCTCCAATTTATCTAGCTCCCAATATCTCACCATTCCGGGCTAACATGATTGTTTGCAATCAGCGATTAGAGGGCAAGCTCTGATGAATGAAATGATTGATATCATACCTTAAGATTGTCGTCGTAATCGAGGTAGTCAATGTAATCCTCCTCGTCCGAACCGACCTCAGGTGTCGGTACAGCCAACGGACCCAGCTCCAACGCCTCTGCCTCCGCTCCTTCAGCGACAGATACATGTGTTGGAAGGAGGAGGACGTTGGCGGCCTGGGATTCGGTTGAAGAGAGCGTGTTCGATCTGGCCTCTCCGGATTGTCTCGAGGGACCCGCGACGCCATCCAGCAGCTTGGCGGCTGCGGGCACTTCAGCAGGAGTAACGTCTTCGAAGAAGAGAGGAGCGTTGCGCTCGGATGCCTTGTCGCGCGACCGCTTTTCGCCGTCGCGCTCTCTCGAGCGAGATCGCCTGCGTGCGTCGCGGTTCCGGTCCCGAACTCGGTCTCGGTCTCGCTGTGGTGACCTACTCCTCCTCCGCCGCTCCCGCTCCCGTTTCCTGTCCTTTTCGCGTTCTTTCCCTCGCTCTGCATCAGGTTTCGTCTCCCCGTCCTTCTGCCCCCGCCTCCGCCCCTCGCCGTTAGCAGCGCTCCGCGAACTCCCCTCCGCAGGTCCCGAAAGTCGCTCCGCGAGACTGCGGTTCTGTGAGTGCGAGCTCTTCGCTCCTTGGATCTGTCCGGGTTCCATATCCACCTCAGTGATCTCTGGCTCGTCTTGCCGGTCGGGTGATTGTGGGCGGGAAACTTCAGCAGAGGTAGTGGTAGTGCCGGCTTGTTCGTCCTGGTAAGGTTGCGCGGCCGCGCTTGCCTTGCGCTTCTTCTTCCTCCGCTTCTTCTTCGTCTGTCCTTGCTGCGGTAGGTCATCTGCTTGTGTTGTCTGGGCCAACGGGGAGCCGTTCGCGGATGGACGTGCATCAACCTCTTCTCCGTCCGAGTCGAGTTCGATGACTTCTGGTTCGGTGAGATCGATGATCTCTCGAGACGCCATGAAAGGGCTTCGCCGGTGTTCCTGTGCTGAAGCGAGAGGAAACTGAGCTCAGAAAGTAGTGCGGAGGGTGCTGCAGCTATGGCTGCAGCGCTGCGGTAGTGGAAGGTTGAGCGGAAAAGTTCCTGGCTAGCCTAACCTAATTGGGCATCTACCATATGTAACGCTGAGCTGGACGTAAGCGCTTGTTCGTCTATTTATACATGTACGAGCTTGTTGACTTCCAAGTCCGCGGCCGATATCTCCATCTCTCGGATCAATTGAGGAGCAGAGTGCCGCCGCTCAAGGTACATAGGGTATGAGAGGGCACAATGGAGCCGTCATCTGTGAACGAGTACATTGTTGCTCTTACATTGGGAATAAGTCAGCCACACTGGCATAGCGTTAGGTGAGGTAGAGCCGGAGCCTGAGAGACATATAGACCATCTCTAGAATTTTGCATGAATAATTGGTGCTGATACACGAACTAGGAACGACTCGGATGAAGTTCCGAAACCAGGTACATGTATGCACCACCAGGCTCCAGTACGACCACTCCGTACTAGACACCCTCGCGTGCAACGCAAACAGTCAAAGGGACCTAGGCCGGCAACGGGGCGGTAGGAATAACCACAGCAAACTCGTGCCCCTCTTTCAATATGCCGAGGGGCCATTGTTTCTTCTCAATGTAGTGCCTGAGAACGGCATTGGGCTCGTCGTGGTCAATGAAGTACTCCGTGTTCGCCAGAGAGATAGACCCATCGGTAGCATCCTCAAACAATGAGCCGTGCAGCTGCGCGTTACGCAAGTACTGGACGGTCGAGGACTTTAGGGCCTTGGTGGCAACCTGCCGGATGAAGTCCAAGTTGATGTCAGAAATAGGAAGACCTGCTTGGTCGTTAGTCTAGATATGATCAAAACGGGAATGAAACCACGGACAGAACATCTTGCAGAGCGCATGGCAGGTTGCGGGTTGGGAGGAAACCACGCCCATCATGGCGATACCAGCAAACCAGTCGGTGTCCTTGAGGGCCTGGAGGAGGCTCGTCGCGATGTATTTCCTTCGCTCGTTGACAACGACGACGAGCTGCGTGATCCACCCCACTATATCTGTCAGACATGATCAGATAGAAAGTGACTACATACAGCGATTCTTTGACGCACCCGTTCCGCATGCCCACTTCGTGGCGAACGCATGTCCCACGAGTTGCTCTTCCTTGTACCTCAGGACTAGCACAGAGTCCTCAGGATTGCTCAGACATTGAGCCCGTAATTTTGTTGCGTTCATCCTGACACGGCCCCCTGTGTCGATAGTTTATCAAGGGATCGCTGAGCACCAATAGAGCACTAACCTGCTTTCAACGGTGGGTCGACGCTGGGTGCCCATACGCTGTAGTTCTGGCTAAAGAGAGCAGCACAGGTCTTGAGCTGATCTTCGGTGACATCGACACCAGGCACGCAAACAGTAGACAATACGACATGGGACTCTGAGGGAGACAAGGGCATGACGAGGAACCGCGAGATCTGATGAGATGAGAGGGTGCTGGGAGTTGAAGAGCACCTGCTGTGCAACTTGTAACTTCCTGGTGAGAACGTGCTTCTCTAATGTCGGTGCACTTCGGGTCGTTTTGGATTCAACCGTTTCGGATCGTGCACAGTGCACACAGAACAGGCTGTGGTATTCGCAACTCAACCGAGACCTCAGCTTGACATTGCTGCCAGAGCCTAGTCTGCACGATGTGTTGAATGAGTGTGGCGAGCGAACGTCAATTCGAATTGGCCTGTTGTGTCGTCCCAAGTAAGTGCAAGTGTAGTTGAACGTATGAGCCAAGCCCATATATTAGCCCGAGCGTTTACGGAGACCCCGGGCCTTGAGCGCTACTTTCCCCATTTCTGTCCGATCGACTGACGTATGTATATAAGGCCGCCAACATTGATCTTTCCCCCCATTTCCTTCATTTCACGACGAAGTCACGACTAGCCACCATGGCGGAAACATCAGCTGAAACTGCTAACAGCTATGAGATCTCAATTGATCACTTGACTTACACGCACAGAGAAGGAGTTTCGCCATCATTGTCCGACGTGACCATCCATCTTCCGAAAGGTTCACGCACTATTCTTGTTGGTGCTAACGGAGGTATGAGCATATGCTTGATACTTCAGAGCGTATCGGAACTAGGAACTAAGCCTCAAATTGGTGCACATAGCTGGAAAGTCGACTTTACTTCAGATTCTCGCGGGCAAGCGCCTCATATCAACCCCGGGCGTGGACGTCCGCATCAAGGGCAGAGACGTGTTCCGCAAGACTCCAGCGGGTATCACCTTCCTTGGGACAGAATGGTGCAGTGCAGTTCACCCAAACCCCTTGATGCCACGCTGTATTGAAACTTTGATGACAGGGCGATGAACCCTGTCGTGCGTGGCGATATTGTGGTTTCAGACTTCCTCAACTCTGTGGGCGGCTACCGTCATAAAGACAGACGCGACCGCCTCCTTGACATACTTGACGTCGACCTCGACTGGCATATGCACCAGATCTCTGACGGCGAGCGCCGCCGAGTGCAGCTCGTCATGGGTCTAATGGGTGACTGGGATGTCCTCCTTCTCGACGAAGTACGAAGCTCGTTTATATAGCTTTGACACCTGGCGGTAGATCTTGATGCATGTGACAGGTCACTGTAGATCTGGATGTCCTGGTCCGGGATGACCTGCTTACCTTCCTCAAGGACGACTCTGAAAAGAGAGGAGCAACCATCTTGTGTTCGTTGAGTTGTTAAACATTATCCTGATTTCTCCGGAGACCAATGTTCGCATCGTGTACTGATTCTCATAACAGATGCTACTCACATCTTTGACGGATTGAACAATTTCCCGACCCATGTCGCTCACATGCATCTGGGCACCTTTCTGATGGAACCCACCCCGTGGCCTTGGGCGAGCGGATCCATGGGGGCGACGTCTGTGGACCTTAGACCTCATCCGACTCTCTACACGGTTGCCTTGCAGTGGCTTAGGGAGGACCGCGACCGTAGGCGGATGCTGGAGAATCAGGGCAGGAAACCTCGAGGGGCGCGTGCTGGGACGGTGAGAATCGTATATGCAGCTTCGAACTTCTCAGATGCGCCTGCAGCATCTTCTATGTTTGTTGGTATGATCTCAGAGCAGCATTCTGACGAAACTCTGTTATTTCTGGCACAGATTCCCAGCGATTCAGAGACCTTCTACAAGAAGTAAGTGGACCTCAGTGATATCGCGTTTCCTGTGAGCTCACTCCTGTGCTTCGACAGGTACGACTACAGCCACTAGGCGGCTTTCGCATATACGTTTCTTCGGTTACACCGTGTTTTACCCTTTCCTGGTCTTCATGTTCAACCTGGGGACTCTGCCCGTGGGATTGTATCGATAGCGTCATAGCAGTAGACTGTATTGTTCAACACAACATCCGCATTGCTCAACCAATCACAGCACCTGGTGAATTTCCCTTGTGGAGCTTGTGCGCGGACTGGTTTCGGCGAAGGCGTGAGAGCCCGACTGCGGCTTGGGCCTGGAACCGGGTGTTATTGTGACAGGGGATGATGAGTGTGACACGGCAACGGGCGTGACGGGGTGGGCATGGGCAGAGACCGTTCTTGCTCTCGCCGCCATCCGACTCTCGAACGCTGCCGTTTGTCTTACCGACATCGTTCGCAACGTGCTGGCCATTGCAGGGCGCGTTTCCCTTTCCCTTGCATCCCTTCTCCTGTACCCTCACGCTCTTTTCGTCTCTCTCTGTCTTCTCCCTCCATCATGCTCGTCGGCAACCTCAACTCTGCCCACCTTAACCGGCATCTCCCCCGTCAGGCAAACGGCACTCGCGGCTCCGACGGTTGCCTCATCTGCGACGACTTGCAGCCCAGCTGCAACTGTGCGTTTGGGCAGCAATGTGTCCTGATCACTCGGTGGGTGCTCTACGTCTGCGTTCTAAATCTTATCCCTCTCACCATGTGGCGATTCTGTGGCCGTTCAGTCTCTGCGACCAATGCCCCTACGCATCCTGCATCGCAGGGAGTTCGTCTGTCTCCTCCAAGAAAGGAGGTGTCAGTGGTGGTGCTGTTGCCGGTGCGGTTATTGCGGTTATCCTTGTGCTCGCAGCGACGGTGGCCGGCTACTTTTGGTATCGCCGGCGCCAACGCCTGGCAGCACAGAACACCGCATCTGACGAATCCAAGCCCGATGTGCCAGCACGCGCCGAGGAGGTTCTCAACAGGCCCGACCCCAACGAGAAGCCTAACTCTCCTCCGCCTCAACTCAGCTCTATCAGAATTTTCTCTGGCTCCCTTCAAGGGACCATCAACCTCGACCCTGCGGCCTCCACCGCGGGTCGTACCCAGCCTTCGAGCGCATCTGTCCACTCCAACCCGTTCGAGGACAACCATTCGATCCAGACTACATCCACCGGCACTCAGTCAAACGTTATTCCCATCGCCCTCGTTCCGCCCGGCTCCGTCGAGTCGGGGGCTTCGTCAGCTCAGTCTGCTGAGCACAATGCTCCACAGACTCACGCGAACGCCCGCAGTGATATGAACCTTGATCATGTCAACGTTTCGAACGATACGCTGACGCCCCCGGGTGCCGCCTACGTTCCGTCTGCACGCGCAGGTGGTGACAATACTATCAACCGGATGTCGTACATGACCACTGGCAGTTACACGAGCGACTTTTTGGAGACTTCTGTTATTGTCACTCCCACCCGTGGCACCGTCAAGCAAGTCGTCGGCGTGGCTAAGGCTGAGGTGTTGCGCACACCTCCCAGCGATACCTTGAGCCGAGCCTCGACGCTTTCCAGGCAGGCGCGCTCTCCTTTGGCGAACTCCAGCTTCGGTCCCGCGGATATCATGCATGAGGAGAAGGAAGAACAGGAGCAGGAGGTGACTGTGCAGGCGAACCCCTTCTCTGACAACCACTCGCCTTATTCGAACGGCTCTCCTACGCCCTCTGCTACCACTTTCGGCACTCCTGACACTGCCGATTTCAATAGTAGCCGCGCTCAGTCGCATCAGGGGACTGCCAGCTGGCTCCATGAGGATCCTACTCAGCTCTATGGTGGCTCTAACGACGAGCGGCCTGCTAGTATCTACACACAGGCCTCTGCCATTGTGGCGGACATTAGCAACGCAAAGCGTGTACACCTCGGTTTCGAGCATGCGACCCAGTTGCCGCAGACGCCCCTCAGTGCGGCATTCAGCTCACCTCGCTCTCCCTACCGCATGACCAGCGCGAAGCTCGTCTCCCCCACCGTTATGACCAGCGCGGCCCTTCAAACTGGTGGTAGCAGCTCTGCAGGCGCATTCGAGCAACAGCAGGCACGTGCACTTAAAGACCTCAAACGTACGTCGATGTCTTCGATGATGACGACTGCCACTGGTGCCGACTCCATCCTCGAGAGCTTCCCCTTCGTGCCCCCGTCGCCGATCTCGAACCTTCCTCCTCGTACACCTCCGCGCTCGCCTGTCACTCAACAGTCGTTCGCCGGTGCCCAGGATGATCGCAATGCTCAGTCCGCACAGGAGATGGTCAACCGCGCACGTGCGTCTGCGTCGTTGTCCAGCACGATCTCTCCGCTCCAGCCTCCCAACCGCAAGGCGCTCGGCATGAGCGTCGCTTCGAATGGCTCGACGGCGAGCAATGGTCTTGGTTCGTTCCCCTTCCAGATCGACTCGGGTGCTCCTGAGGCAAGCAACGTCTCCACTGCGCCGTCGTCATTCAGCTCGAGCAGTGGCGGGTCCATCGCGCAACGCAAGCGTGCTAGCTTGGATACTCTTGCACTGACCAGCGACCTCTCCTCCTACCCGCTTGGCTTCGATAAGACCCCGGCCCCGCCCGTCCCTCGGCGCTAAACAGCTTGTTGCTGTAGTTCCTCCGCAGCACAACTGCGGTTACGAGCGCGGTGTATGATTATGCGAGTCCGGAGTACCCATGTGTATCGGAAGACCGTGAACCTCGAAGTCCCCCTCCCTCGCTCTCCCTCCTTTTGTCAGCCCTCTTGACCCCCGATCGCCCTCGGCTTGGTTTGACTCTGCGGCCTGGTTGACCCGGGCGGGACTCATTTTTCTCCGCGGCCGTCGTTCCTTGCCTGCGTCCGTTCCCAAGTTTGCATTCTGTACGTCCTGAAATTTAGCTAGATCTGCTTGAGATAAATATCTTATCTTTGTTTATTTTCAACCTTTGTAGCTACTGGTTTATCTTCTGTCACTTGCTCTGCCCTGTGTTCTCCCCCCTCTATTCCCCTTCACCCCGCTACCATCCCTCTTTCCGCTCTTCCCGACCGCCTGCGTACCGCATTCGCTTCCCTTTCGCTGTGCGTGTTGTCCAGTTCGTGCCTCATCGGCGGCGCCGTGCGAGCTCGTCCAATTTTGGTGTGTTCAGTAACGGTGACGGACCCCAGCGCCGCAAAGTTGGTGTGGCTGCGAGCCGTGGTCCGCCGCGGCGACGCTCTTGTGTTTGGGTTGGTGTTGTGACTATTTATGCATTGCGTGGGTGCAGCGTTTGCGCACCTTGCATGTTACGCCTTCGTGGGACAGTAGTCACCGGTGTCGTCGTTCTGTGATGTTCGGCTTTTGTGGTAGCGTTCTCGAAAATATTGGACACTCGTGTTGTGCTCCTAGTGTCTTCTATTACTCAATCAGTCATTTATTATGCCGCTCCGCCTGCTGCTGTGACCGAGTGTAGAGCCCGACCTCTCGCGTGTGCCTGGGATCATCCACTTGCGTTTTGCCAACGTCAGTCAACCTGAAACGATCTTTACGAAACCCGGAGTCAGTACTCGTTCCATGTTTGTCCCGTAAGCCTGTCGCCGAAAGTGAGATTACCACCCCTCAAGTGGTAATCCCGAGGCTCCCTTCCGAAATCTTGAACTTGTCCTCTTGCAACCTACAAATGTTTCTTTGTCAACAGCGGCACGATGAGTCTCGTGACAGGACCTTTCGGCGAAGAAGCTGGAGAAGGCGGCGATGCGGTATGCGGGAGCGGCTGAGTCGTTTGCGTGGCCGCCCGGGTTTGTGGGAGGTGGACAAGTACTCGTGGTTCGCCGACAAGTATGATTGATTGGAACAACCGTGACATACTGGGTTCGCGTTCCAGACGCTCTGTACATCGCTATGAATACATGCAACAGCATATGCCTTCTCAGCATCCTATGATACAATGCCTTCCGGTACGGACCACAACGGCAGCGGCAGGACCTCAGCCTCCTCGCTTTCCCCATGGTAGGGGCATCTGTTCGAAGTCGCTGCCGACCACGACCCCAACAAATATCATCAGCCCACGCGATCGCACATATAAGACAGAACTCACAAACGCACTCTTCAGCGTCCGTCCGGTCATGCTCCACCCTCTCGCCTCCCCAGCTCGCCGTGCGGAACCGCCACCAGTAGCTCCCCGATGCGTCGTGGGACAGAAGCGCGACGGACTCGAGCGCGGGGCAATGCGGTTCGAGCATGTCTGCAATCTCGAGCCCGCGCTGTCGGGCGGCGGCGAGCCACGCCATGTGCCGCTTCCCGTCGCCGGGCCCGCGCAAGCAGGCTGAACGCGGGCCGGTGGAGTCGGGGAAGTTGAGGTTCAGACGGAGGGTGCGGAGGTGTGCTAGCGGTGTGAGGACTTGTGTGATGTGTTTCTGCGAGAGCACAATTGGTCAGCCGGTCCGCATCAGCAGCCTTCGTGAAGGATGGGTAGAGATGGTGAGGGGGGCTGAGGACAAAGACGCACATAGTTGACTTGCCCGCCATTCCGATATCGGTGAAGCTCAAGATGCACGAGCCGCGGGAATGACGATGCGACGTAGCGCAGGAGCGCGTCGTCCGCACTGTCTGCAAGGTATACCAGCTCGAGCTTCTCAAGGTAATCGAGGGACATGCGCTTCAGGATCTGCAGGCACTCGGACGCAGTCAGCAGTGGCGACGTCCAGTGGCTCAGCACATATGGCATTTCCTCGTGGTAGTAATATCGCGGCCAGTCGCGCAGCGACAAATGCGTGATATTTGTAGCAGAGATGGAGAATATAGCATCTTCCGGGTCAGGGTATGCGAGTATGAGGGTCCGGAGCTCCGGAAGGTCGATAGATTGGCGTCCAAGGATTGGCCCCCGGCCAACCTTGAGCGCATACGGTTGAGCAGCCTGGAGAACGAGTTTGTGTAATCGAGGCATCTGCGAGAGTAGTCGGGCTAGGGTCGTGGACTGACTTCGATAGTGGTACCGGCCAATCAAGGATATCTCTCGAAGACGCGGCCAGAGCAACTCAGACATGCGTGCTATGGGCGCAGACTCCATGGGTAGCTCGAGGACCTCAGCCGTGTTTGAAATACCCAGAGTGATCAGGGCGAGACATTGAGATTCGAGCGCTATTTCGGTAGCTATGCTCCTGCGCTCCACCGTATCAGTGACTGCCTCGCGCCATACCGACGGCGCGTAGGTCAGGTGTGTCACAGAAACATTCGGAGGGTAGGGGGAATCTACCCTGGGGTCGGGGTGCAGGCCTGCCCAGCGTACGCTGCGGGTGAATGTGAGGGAGAGCACAGATGGGTTCGCGAGGCACTTCTTCATGAGCTCCAAGTGCACAAGTTTTAGAGTGCATCGAAACGAGACGGAGCGCAAGGAAGGAAGATAGTCAAGCTCGAGACCAGGTCTTGGTGGCGTGTCGAGACATTGCTTCTCTCCAGTGAATGAGTACTTTTGAACGGGAGTTATTGACAGTAGCCCCCTCTGACTATACGCAGATGGTAGCTGTCTGGGACACTCGCCAAGGAACGCGTCGCCGAGGACCGGCGTGCAGTACAGTAAGTCGAGGGAAGTCATTTCTGGACTCCCCCATTCCGGAGTCGAGCTGAAGTCAGAGCTGATCTGAGTCGCGACCTTCTCAAGCTGGATGCTAGGGAAGGGCTTGTAATTGAAATACGTGAGGTGCCTAGGGAAATCCGATATCAGTATGGTATGCTGAACTTGTTGCCTATTAGATTACTTACGCCACATGGGGACGGATTGCTTCAGGTGGGATACCCCTCTCCCCATCCGGATATGCGGTGCAATGCGCGAAGAGGATGGGCATACACGCCGCGCGAATGCGGCGGGATGTTTGAGACAAAAGCCCGAGTGTGCCTCTTGTCTGCGAAGTGGCGAGCGCGATGAGACGGAAAACATCTTCAGGTAGCGTCTCAAGCCTGGGCAGTAGAGATGTGACTTTTCAGGATATAAGCTCTTTAGAAATGAAGGTATTGATCGTACGTGAGAGATTGGATCTGGATCGGATGCAGACCAGCGGCAGCGGAGGTTTGGGTGGCGGTTTGTGGTTGCATGGGCGTCGAGGCTGGTCTAGACTAGTCTCCGGCGACAAGCTGCGCAGAAATGATGCCTAGTCGAGTTCTGTGCGATTAAGTATCGCCGACCGAGTGGATGTATGCGCGCAGTGGCGGCAGATGATTGCCCAGGCAGGTGGCGGGCTCGAAAAGGATGGTGACCGTGGCGTTTACGGAACGCACTCGGCTGTCCGGCGCTCATCCGATGCCTTTTCCCACAGATGAAGCGCTCTCGACCTGCGAGTGCTTTTGGGTTGCCGGTGTTTGTGCGCACATGTGATAGGCTCCTCCATGCACTCCATGGCACAACCGGCAGACCATCCTCTCATCCGTCTTCTCGCTCATCCTCCCGACTCCTTCGCCCCCGTCACTGTGTATAGCCAGCATGAGTGACTCTGTGATCCACGCTCTCGCTGGGGCCGCCGGCGGCATTGTCGCCATGTCGGCGACCTAGTGAGTTTTTCCTGCGCAATCCAACCTGTGAAGTCATAGGTCCTAAGCGGATATTTCCTGTGTAGCCCGCTCATTTTCCTCTCGACGCGTGCGGCGGTTGAGACTAAGAAGGAGCACAAGGTCCGTCGCACTAGCACGCCGCTACAGGGACACATCTGAATTGCTCGCCTTGGAATAGACCCCATATGAAGCTGTCCTTGACATCATCAAACGGGAGGGTTTCTTCGGCCTGTACAGCGGGCTGAACTCCAGCTTGCTTGGCATCGCGGTCACCAATGGGTACGTGCCATTCTCCTGCTCTGTATAACTTCACACCCTACTCGTCGTTTCGTGCTACGACTCGCCTGAACACTCTGCTTCGTCGCCCCGGCACTGACCCCGCCTTATGCGCAGGGTATACTACTACTTCTACGAGGGTACGCGTAACCTCCTCCTCAAAGCCCGCACCGGCAGCAAAGGCCTCAGCACCCTCGAGTCCATGCTCGCAGGCCTCATCGCAGGCTCCGCAACGACCGTCATCTCCAACCCCATCTGGGTCGTCCAGACCACCCAGGCGGTTTACACCTTGCCGGACCCGGACAAAGCTTCGCCCGAGGGTGCTCCCCGAGCCGAGCGCCCAGGCATCCTCCAGACCATCCAGCACATCCTCCGCAAGGACGGCATCGCCGCGTTCTGGCGGGGGCTGGGGCCTGCGCTCGTGCTGGTCATCAACCCCATCATCCAGTATACGGTGTTCGAGCAGCTGAAGAACTGGCTCGTCAAGGGGCGGACGGCGAAGCTGAGGGCGGGCGGGGCGAAGAACGCAGTTGCGATCCTGTCAGACTTCGACTACTTCTTGCTCGGCGCGTTGTCGAAGCTTGTGGCGACCTCCTCAACTTACCCATACATGTGCGTTTCTAACAATCTGCCGTCGAAGTCTCGTTGCTCATACCTGTGCATCCGCGTCCCGTCAGTGTCGTTAAGAGCCGTTTGCAGGCTGGTCAAGCCCATGCTCAGAGATACAAGTCCGCGCTTGACGGCATCCTCACGATCGTGAAGGAGGAGGGCATCGAGGGCTTGTACAGGGGTGTCGGCAGCAAACTGATCCAGAGCGTCTTGACGGCAGCCATTCTCTTTGCTGGCCAGAAGCGCATCTACGAGGTGACGAAGAAGGTGCGTGTCCTCCACTTTTCCTCGATCGATGTGTGATTGACATGCCTGCTCTCCAGGCTTTGGCTCCAGTTATTGTCAAGTAGTTGTCAAGTAAAACGTTGTATCGTATCGATAGCATACAATCTGGTATAATTGAACACTTCGGCATACTGTAGGCTCTTGAGGGCGCGCTGTGGCTAGGCTACTATGCTAGCCTTCGGACCTCCAGGCACTCGTGGTCCTTCACATTCAGTGAGAACGTGCACGGTTTCCGGTAAAGCTTGATTGGTATTCTACTTGGTCAAAGCTTCACCTGCACATCTGACAGTGGATCTTGCCGTCGACTGCTTCAAGAGGTACCGGATGAGTTATTTTTAGTGTCCTGTTATCTTTCCTCCTGCCGCTCTTCATGTCAGCCGCTTGAACGCAGTTGCTTCAGGGCGTCTCCGCGTTGCCGTACATAGCAGGCGCCCATTGTCTTGATCGCAAGACCCGGTCACTTGCCCTCGAACCCTCGAATTCTCCCCTTGCCCTGTGTCGCATACTCGAGTTATCACTGGAATGGACATCCTGCGTCTGATAAGCTAGTGGATGACTTCCCATAAGGATCTACGGCCATTTTGTCGTCCGTAGATACTGAAAGTGTCCTATCCGCCGAGATGCCGATGCCGATTTGTACTCCGCTTTCGAGGCCGACGTCCGTAGATGCTGCAAGCGCCCAAAATCTAGAAGGGGGGGTCGACCCCCCTTTCTAGACCTAAACGCAGCCGTAGAAGCTCGCTTGAGGTCGTAAACGACTCGAAAGGAAGGTGCCATCATCACAAATTGTGTTGGGATCAATCGCCTACTACATTGGGTGCTGATGTAAGGCGCAAAAGAGCACGTGCATAGCATTAGACGCTCTCCGGATATCCCGGCCTGATCATTGAGCGCCCGAGATCTCTGGACAGATTAGAGCTCCGATATATGTCTACGGACACTCCAGAGCCGTAGATCCTTATGGGAAGTCATCCAGTCTGGCGACTGCGCCTCGAAATGTGTTATCGGCAGCGTTCTCGACGGACCACCTGATAAGTGCGCGCACACGGTTCCTCAGATTCAGACCAGCCAGCCCGCGTCTCCTGTCTCACGGGTGGAGGTTTTACGCGGGGCCGCGACGCCAGGTACTCCAGTAGATATCTCTGGGGAATGGCGGGCCGGAGGGCGTTCCTCCACGGTCATATTCCGCCCTGTTCACGCTCAGTGCCCCTCCGTCCTCTTCTTGTCCTTATCTCGTGCTTCGTTCTCCCTACTGAAGCTCGAAGGACGACGGAAGAAGACAGGCAGGTGCAAGATGTCTCGCCTCCCAGCTCCCGAGATTTTGCCCGAGGTGATGGCGAACCCGCTTGTTACGACGTACTCAAGGGACGGAGGCACGAAGGATGCGAGCGTGGTTGGAGGTCGTGCGGACGAGTCTATCGCGATCGCCCCGGTGCGGAGGGAAGAGCCGATCGTCACTCGCAAGGTCTGTACTTGTTCTCATGAGGCTTGTGGGGGCCATGGAATGTTGAATGCCTTTGTCGGGACAGGAACTTTGGAGTTACTACCGTATGTCGCTTGTGGAGCTGCGTGTATGTGCGCGTTCTGATTAGTTCCGACGCGTTGGGAAGTGTACTACAACGGAGACAACGTACGTCCATCCTCGCTCTGGTCAGGAACTGGTCTCACGAAGCGGCGTCTTCTAGGGTGTAGGACCAAACGGTTGGTACTGTGCCCGACACAGTCGCGCAAGGTCGCTGAATATACTGTTTACTAGGCTACTCCATGACATTGTTCCAGTCGCTCGCGACAGCAGCTGGGTTCGATCCCGTCAAGGGCCCTGGTTCTAGCTGTAATGCGTCCGATGCGTCCGGCCAGTGTGTCCTCCCTTGGGGCGGAGGCACCAAGGCAGTCAGCTCTGTCGTGCTAGTCTCCAATGGCGTCAGCTTCGCTGTAAGTGTTTGTCTCAGTCTCCGAGTAGACATGCTGATACGAAGGGTTGTAAGATCATGACCGCCATCTTCACCACTATCGGGTCTGCCGCAGACTACGGAACGTTCGGTCGCTGGCTGCTCCTTATCCTCACTATCATATGTTGGGGTGCTCAGTTTGCTAGCATGTCTCTGACATGTGCGTGCATTCATCTACTTCGCTTCCGCATGTAGTGTGTCGGCATATACTTACGCTCTTAAAGCTCCGGACAGGTGGGGCGTCGCGATGGCACTCTACATGATTGGCTTCATCACGTATGGCGCAACGCTCGTGTTCTACGCAGCGGTCTTTCCGAGGCTAGCGCGCAACACGCAGCATGCGCGTGACCTCAGGGAGAAGTACGAGAGAGGTGAGGTCTCCGCGGAGGAGTACGAGGTTGAGGAGAGTATGGAGAAGAACCGTATAAGCAACATCAGCACGGTGAGCTTTATTAGCTGTTTGTACCTGCACGAGGGTCTCACCGATGCATGAGAACAGATGCATAGCAATGTCGGTTACATCGTCGTGCTGGCACTCAACCTTTCGCTTCTGCTCCCTCTCATGAACAACCCCAAAGTGAACAACTATGTCCTCGTTTTGTGAGTACATCTCGACACCACTTGCTCACAGATCGATCTCATGTTTGACGACGCTCAGGACAAACGGATACTGGGTGCTCACTGGTATCTGGTGGTGTCAGTTCTTCCCAAGATCATATCTCAGGTTATTTGGCCCTGCTAACTGGCACGCTGTATAGTCATCTTCCAACAACCACGTCCTGGACCCCCTCTTCCCAAGGGCGAGCACTATGTCACCGTGGGCTGGAAACAGATCTGGATCGCCTTCAAGCAGTACAAGAAGCTCCCTTACACCTTCGTGTACCTGATTGCATTCTTCTTACTAGCTGATGTGCGTGTCTTCGAATCCTTCACGCATTCCCGGTTGGTTTACGCACATATATGCAGGGTCTTAACACAACCGGGACGCTCGTATCGATCTGCCAGAATGACAAGTTCCATTTCTCGTTCCTCCAGAACACGTACCTAGGCCTCTCGCAGGCGATCACGTCCACTATCAGCACGCTCGGCTTCTGGTACATCCAGCGGTACTGGAAGATCTCCACCAAGACGATGTTTGTCGTGACTAACGTCGTGACGATCATGATACCGCTGTGGGGTATGATTGGCATCTGGACGCCTAAGCTCGGGTTCCATAACGTCTGGGAGTTCTGGGCGTACAACGTTGTCTTCGGTCTGTTCCAAGCGCCGTACTACGCGTTCTCGCAGACTATGATGGCCGAGCTGACGCCTCCCGGCTTCGATAACATGGTACGTCGCTCTCGCTCGTCGACCAGGGCTGGTTCTGAGGAATATCTGGCGGGGGCCACTTTGCAGTTCTTCGGCTTGTTCGGACTATCCAACCGCGCGTCGTCCATGATTGGCCCGAACGTCATCCAAGCCATCATCGACAACACGGGCAACAATTGGAAAGGGTTCCCGTTCCTCTTCGCCCTGTGCACTGCTGCGAGCTTGGTTATCTGGTTCGGTGCGTACTCTCTCCCTTCCCAGGACGATGATCTTCGATGCGAACTTGGTGCTGCAGGTGTCGATGTCACCACTGGGCGGCGCGACGCCGTCTCGTGGGCCGAGAAGCACCGCTCGTATGCCGACACGGGGATTTGGTCTGAAGAGCCGGAGGAGGGGTCGATTGATTCCCCCCGGAAGAAGTAGGGCGTGGTACAATTGGACAAGTCTTCGTGACTCTAGATGAATTCCTTAGCTGCTTCAGTTGGTTTTATTTTCTTCTGTGGTAATTGTATGACTGCAACGAAGTGACGAACGAGATATACGACTTGCTTGTTCTCTGCACGGTCTGTCTGTCTTCTCCAGCCATCTATCTCGCTCTTGCGTCACTCGGAACATACATGCTGCCGGATGGGCTCATCTGGTGAGTTTTTGCACCCACGTCTTGCGGTTGCTATCTTCCAATTTGGGTACAGTTCTGACAGTGCTCTAGTGAGGATCTGTCGTCGACGTATGTATACTTCAGCATTGAGATCCGCATATAGCATCCCAGAAGGCTGCGGATTCCCACAGGTAAGTAAGAAGATGCCCGACGAGTGCTGCGATTGCTGTCGTCGCAGCACTTGAGTTATAGCAGCGCAACCGCAGGAGGTTTCTCCGTGTATCGTCGTAGCCTTCAAGGCCTACACTTCTACGTGCGGACGGAGCAACACATGTCGGCTATGGCTTGAGTATCCTGGATATCATCTGATATCGTTACAAAGGATGGTCACGACATCGCACCTCAAACTCCTCCCAGCCAGTCTGCTGGAGCGCATCTTTGCATTCGCATGCACAGACGGCGGCTATACGGGGAGCTCGCTCTCTCGCGTCTCTAAATCCATCAGACAATCGTCCTCTATGACTCCCTTCCACTCCGTATCCCTGTGCTCTGGCTCAGCTAGGCAGATCAAGAAATTCCTCTCCGTGTTCACTGCACAATGCGAGATGGACATCTCTCACAGACCAAGACTCTATCATCGCCTTTCTCGATAATAGGTTCAGGCTCGACGAAGTCCGCGGGAGTGGAAGCGAACTTCACGAAGTTTGTTGCCTCCCTCACTTCGCTCGTTGCGCGCGAACTCGAGACGCTATGTCTTCTCCAATGCGCTGACACGCCCAACATATGGGACTTCCTACTTCCCTTTCCGGTATCACAAGCTAAGAACATCAGCTTTCCTAGCCTCCGCGAACTCATGCTCGTCGGTTCAGGCGTCGTACAGTACAACGTCGCCAATGATCTCGACTGGGACTCCGTCGAGGTTTTACCCGTCTATCCCATCTGCAGCTCACGGCCACAATCATCGAGACCTTGAGCTGGTCTTCCCCGGCGCCGAACCTTGCCCGGATGCGCATCACCGATCCACGACCGATACAGCATACAGCAAGCGATACGTACCACGTTCGTGCAGGTTACACTGAGCGTGTTAGGCTGCACACCGATCTCTCTGCCTCTCTCGCACTTGTCGGAGACTTTCTACACGGCCATGGACGAAGAGCCTGTTCGCGTGCTGAGGTATAATGGGCCGAGGGATGTTCAGGGTGAGAGCGACTGGGAGGAGATATGAAGCGGGAGTGGTTGGAGCGGATTGGCGGGGAGCCTGGATGCTGGTCGGCTGTCGACACCAAGAGATAGACCTATGGTTACATTTAAACCATTGTGCTGCCGTTTGCGAGGTGTGAGCCATCGGGAGCATACCAAAATATATTAATGCAGGCCTGTCCAATTAGCGCTCGCAGTATGGAATGTTACACGCCGTGGGAAGCGACGAGCTGATGATCATGAGTATTACTCTTGTCCTTTGTCTCCATCTGGTCGGCTGCTCGTTCACGTCAATATCCTGAGTAGAAGAGCCCTTATGCCACGTCACCGGCCGTATTTCTAGAGTGCCTGTGGAGAACCGTTCTGTTACGAGATTCCTCCCGCATCTTCCGCACCCTGGAAGTTTTCTGACGCTGCAACGCAATGTGTTCGGGAGGTTATTTCGTTACATAAACATCGAGAAGGCGTGGTGAGATCTCTCGGATTGGCTACCGACTATTCTTCGCAGGTAAGTCGGGCAGCACATCATCTGTTACGTGGTACTCACTCGCATTCCTCCACAGCGACGATCTCTCGGGGAAGGACATAGTCAGTGTCTTCGACCGCTGCCAGAGACGACATGGGATGATGGCGATCACCCGTGCTACACCGGGCGCACTGACGCTGTCCTCAACGGTCAATATTAACCTGCGCGACCGTCCATCGAAGTTGTCGATAGAATAGGCAGCGCCGATGCTGTAGAGACTGCGGGGAATCATGGGTACGTGGCAGCACGTTCCTCGATCCGATCAGGCATGCGGTCTCCTTGTTACAGAGGGCGTATGATGGTGACCTCTCGCATGTCAGGACTCAGGCGTGTTTGTGCGCTTTGCACTAGCGTCCAGGGGCGCGTAGGGCGGCGATAAGCCCTGCGTGGGACCCACCTTTCTTTTGTCCGCCATCGTTCGACAACACTTCCCCGCAAGCTTGCAGGGACTCGTATGAAATGGGCGGCCTTATGGCAGGCCTTTAGGGTCAGCAACGTCATGCGAACTCCACGATGCCTGCCGGCGTTGCCCGTTAGGTCACCGCGCTCTGCGCATCCTAGATGGAACTCGGCTCGTCGCTTGATGTGCGCTGTGCTCAAAAACCTCGAAGCTAAAAGCACGTCGTCCAACCCCGTTGTTCTCCACCATGGATCATCTCCCCACCGAACTACTCGAAGCTATCTTCACTCTCTGCTGCAACGATGGGGGTCGCACCGGTATCTCCCTGGCTCTTGTGTCGAAATATGTCCGAGCCGCATCTCGCACTAGTCGGTTCTACTCCGTCGCCCTTCGCTCCGGCTCTGCATCACAACTACACCATCTGCTATCCCTCCTCACAGCAGAACGTGCCATCGACAGCCCATTGAAACCCCGGGTCAGGCACCTCTACATCGCTTCTCCAAAGACACATATGGACAACTTCCTATACTCTTACTACCGCCAAGGAAGCCAACGTCCAGCCGAAGTTGAGGGTCTGGCCGAGCAGTACAGTCAGGAGCGCCTTGCCTTCATCACGAACATCTCGTTGCTGCTCCGAATGGTAGCCGCCGAGGTCGAGACGCTCTGCTTGGCACAGTCCGGCGATGCGTGCAGGTGGACGGCAGAAATTCCATTATACGTGCCCGAGGCAGAGTGCGGCGAGTTTTCGGCGCTGCGCGAACTCACTATCGTGGGGGGCGGCATGACGTTCTCCAACGCATCCACGAAGGGCTCCATTGTATATCCCCGTCTCTCTAGGTTGCACCTCGTCGGAGCCGCTACACGCCTAGAGCGATGGACGGCGCGGGCCCCGAACATCTCGTGCTTGTGCGTTTCCGACGAGCGCGGACATATGTACCAGGAGGTGGCGCGGGTCGCCCACAGAGATTCTGGTCAGTCCCCCTTTGATCTGAGTTCCCTGTCTGGCACCGACCTCTATAACAGAGGACACATCCGTCGTCTTCGTCGGCTTGAAACAATTCGTCATACAACCTTACGGTTCTGCACTTCTCCAGCCCGGGAATCCGGCTGCTTTGCCGTGGGACATCCAAGCACCAGGGTTCAACGAGTGGCAACTCGGATGGCTGACGAGGAACGCGGTTCAACCATTCCATCTCCGGCCGACGAAGCTTGTACCTGGATCAGAGGGTAGCTGGGAGGATATCACGCTACGAGAATGGTTAGACCGAATCGATGGTGGGGACGGGTGCTGGACGATGCAGATTGATGTTGGCCAGCGGTCTCCCTCGACCAGTAGCGTATAGAGTACTTCTGCATATGCACATGTGTTCTTCTGAGCTATAGTTGTCGAGGCTCAGCGCATTGGTGACATGTACATAGAGTATAGAGTTCCTCTCGGTCCTGGATTCAAATCGTCAACGATGATGTGCGGAGGCTGTACTGTCGATAAGTACTTCTATGTACTGAAAAATATCTACCGCCCACCCTACATCGAGATGATCACTGTACCCTAAAACACACAACACGTTGGTCAGATGAGGTCTTGACGGTGCTCCCAGTCACTCTGCAGACCGCCACAGACGCGCAACACAATGCACCGGTCTTCCGCGAGATTGCTGTTGTATATCCAATCTGGCATGAATATTGATGGAACACGTTGCCATCGCCAAGTCTGGTACAATGGCGGCCACGGCGCTCTCTGCACCTCTTTATCGATACCTACTACATACGCTGCTCTAGCGTGTCTGTACCATCTGTCTTCAGATCTTTCTTCCTGGCTAATCGACGACAGACTCCTGATACATGGAAGGACTTGCTGTCGAAATACTCGAGAAGATCTCTACCTTCGCTTGCACCGACGGCGGGCGGACGGGATGTTCCCTTTCCCTTACATCGCGATACATACGGGAAGCCACTCGCAGTGCTCGCTTTCATTCCATATCGCTCGTCTATCCTCTGTCTATGACAAGCGATGAACAGATCAAACGATTCTCCTCCTTCTTTTTCGCGGAGCGCGCTGCACTTTCGGAACGTAGAGTTCCTCGGTTAAGGCATCTGCGTATACCTTGGACGCCGGCCGCTGCAATACTTTGCGAAACTTTCGCCTCAGAGTTGCACTCTCTCGTGATCTTACAAAGCTGGCCTCCGTCCGACCATGTCGACGTCAGCGGGACGGAGTTCCCATTGCTACAGGAGCTGACCATCCTTGGAAGCGGCCTTGAATTCGGGGGTGTGTATCCTCACCCTAGACTCCCAAGCCTTACTCGACTCCACATCGCTGCCATGCCATCGAAACCAAGTCAGCAACTCGGTGCGCCTGACCTCCGTCTCTGGTCCGCCCGCGCGCCACACGTAACCCACCTACGCGTGTCTCTCGTAAATGACACCAAAGTGGTTCTCCTAGCACAGCTTGCAAATCTTGTAGGTGTGTGCATTCCTGCAGTATTTAAATAGTAATTCACGAATGGCTGATATAACGTCCTCATCGACAGCACCTGAACTGAAGGGCTTGCCTTTGATATTTCCGGATCTGGAGCAAGCAGTGGTACAGCTACCTGGAACTAGGACTGCCATTCGCACTTCTGCTCAAGAGTGGGATTTGTTGATGGCACCATTTTTGCAAGGATCTCCTGCGACCCGTCCGCTGGTATTGCATTCCCAGAAGTCTGACAACCTGCAGACAATTCGTTCCGATATGGAGCGCGACTGGTTGGAACGTATGGCCGGTGGATCCGGATGTTGGGTGGAGCAGTGAGGTCTGTACGCATCTTGTTCGCCGCTCCCCTGCGATCCATTGTGACTTCGAATAATGTGTATTCAGTGAAACACCAACTTTTGTGCTGCATAATTTCGCAGCGGTACTTTGACGTCAATGCGTTAAACGCGCCCAGGTTCGTGTTGGAGTTGGCTGGCCACAGATGATCGATGGGTCGTCCTTGTATTGTTCACCTGGAACATAACTACACCCATGTCCTGTTTGTTTCGGCCACTTCTTGGGGGCTTCTCATAAGCCCTTCTGTGTTGGACAGCCGAGGACACGAACGGCTCGGGTCGGCCCTACTAGCGGCGTTCGGCTCGATCCGGCAGTAAAGGCACTTATTCTGTTATCCACCGTCGTTCCAGCTGCAATGCTTGTAGCCAACGACCACCATCCTTAGTACGTTACAGAGAAACTTGAAGGTTCATTGTACTCAGCACTAATGTACGTATATCAGCACTATGCGATCAGCTTCAGACGTCATGCTCAAGGCCATCCATTAGAAGGGCGTAGATCAGCAAACGCGTGGTTGATCACAAGCCACACCCCGACATCGACGTCTACAGAGCCTGCTTTGCATCGCAAGTAGTACCCTAGCATCTCACCATCAGCCCAATGGAGGATCTTCCGGTGGAGCTACTCCAGCCCATATGTCTCTACTCCTGCACCGATGGTGGTTTCACTGGGAGCTCTCTTTCTCTCGTTTCCAGACACTTCCAAGATATATCTCGTACTGTGCGTTTCCACTCCATTGGCCTCCGCTCGGACACTTTCCCGGCAGCGAGATAGCTTCCTGAGCTGCTTGATCAACCAGCGCTCGATCTCCTGCCCTCCTGTCCTTGTGAGACATCTGTGTCTGGCCAGCTCAGTGGTGAGGCGCAATCTCAACTCTCCATTCTTCCATTTAACGAGATTTACATCGTAGTCACCCAGTGCCGACAATTTGCCATCTGCTATCCGCACCATCAACTTGATGAAGCTTCTCGGATCGGAGCTGCATACACTAGCCTTCATAAATCGCAGCTACGGAGAAGCGCTGGGCGTGGCGTGTCCCGAATCCGAACCCAAAATATTCCCGTTGTTGCGCGAGCTAACGCTTGCGAACTGCATCATTTGCTACGGGTTTTCCAGTAAACCCCCTTCAGTCGGCGATGAGGACGCAATGAATAGAAGTCGTATGGAGATGTTTTATCCCAGTCTAACGCACTTTCACGCCGCGCCCCCGGTCCCCGAAATTGATGTTAACGAGTGGGCGAAAACAATGCCCGCACTGACACACGTCCGCATCTCAATTCCATGGCCGCTCGATATTGTTCCCCATCTACACAGAGTTTTCGGTCAGTGTCGAAGTGTTTCCTACTTCATCCAGCTCATTGATTACCATAGATCTTATGTCCCGCAGAACGAGCAATAGACCCGGAGCATAATTCAGAAGGCGGCTTCGACCTCCTCCGACTCAAACAACTCATTCTACAACCTCCAAAACTTGTCCCATGCGCCCGTCAGTCTAGTGAGAAAGTGGACCCACTTGTCTCATTGCGGCAGGCAGTCGCCTCGTTCCCACACGTCGCGATGGAGCAGTCCCCTGTGTCCGCAGAATCTTGGTGCGACGCACTCGTACGCTGGTTCTTGGATCGCATTGAAGGTGCCCCGGGGTGCTGGCAGCTGAGGGAGCCTTGGACAGCGCCTTAGATTGGTGCAGCCGAGGCAAGCACGGTGTATAACTATAAATATCTGGGGCACGCATCCGTGAGTCTTCTCAGCTTCCTGACTTGGAACGAACGGTGCGTACATATCACCGCTGCAACTCAGTAGGACCCCTATTCGGCGACGACATATACGACATGATTGCTATTCTCCATTTGACGGCCCCATGCAGCCTGCATACACGGTTGGCATTTTCTCTCCAATATGTGGTGTGCCACGTAGTCATACTGAACTAGCCGGTGTGCTCCCTATCTTCTCTCGTGCATCAAATTCGAGTTTCAATACGTCGCCTTCATGAGGCCGTGCTTTGAGGTCATGTGATCCCTATGTCATACTATGATTAGCACGTGGTTACACGACATGCAAGGCAACAGAAGCGCCTACGTAGTTCCATCGACCACGCCCTTGTTGGATCAATACGTCTGGCGAGCTTTCTCTACCGTGGCTTACTTACCGTTGACTTGATTTGAAGTCCGGTGCATATCTAGTATCGCCATACCGGTATGGGAACTCTCGCTATCGAGCCGAATGAACAACTCATCATCCTCACATCTTCCGAGGATGGCTAACATGCATAAAGCGTCCAGTTCAACTTTGTAAGCCATGACCAGCTCCTCTCCAGCTACGTTCCGCGAAAGGCAGGCTCGAGGATACCACAGACGTCATCGTGTTCTGAGTCATGAAGCTTCCGTGATACGGACCATCCTTTCGGAGAGTCGCAGATATGATTTACTCGTTTATGCAACCCCGCGATGTTCGCGGCAGCTGTGCGTTAAAACCGTCCTCCTCACCTCTGATTGAGCTACATTTCAGTATGTCCGATCTCCACAGCTAGTACGCCTTGAGGTTCATGTGTATCTCATAAGGGTGGCAAGTCTTGATTCCATTGCATGGTCGAGTAGGGTGCTGAAAATGTTGGGTCATCGCTAATGATTCTGGTCATTGCTCCCGGTTCGTTGGCCCAGGTGGAACGCCGTGTATACTCCTGGAAAGAATTGTCGAAATGCGACGGGCGCCGCCCTCCGCGTCCCTAGACCCTCCGAGAGATGTGGGATTGTGTATGTGGCGCTGTAGAGCTACATGTACCCCAGCCGGCTTCGCAAGGCCTCTCTGATCGTTGTTGTTCAGGCGAGAGGGGTGTACCCTGCAAAGGAAACTTCGGGACGCCCGACAGACCTGATCGTGTCCTTGGCGAAGGACATGCCGGGCACTTTTGCAGACCTCAACAACGCTTGCAGCAGACCGCGCGCAATCTAGGCCCTATACTTACCTCTGGCCTAGCTGCATAGGGTTTAACCCCTTTGGTGGCAAATCGCGTACTGAGGTGGCTTCAGCATTCCTCACGATCAGCGCTAGACCGAGCGAGCCCGTGCTATTGTTGTTGTCGCATGTTGTGCAAGCAATGCATTGCACATCCTCCTGTCTGTCCTGTGCGGGAACAGGGGGCCGTGAGAGGGTTCGATACGAAGCCTTTAGGCTTTCCATGCGAGGCTTCTCTCCTAGAGAGCGTGAGTGGGTTAGGCTTGGGTTAGTTGGCCTATGGATCACGGGCCTGGATGGCGCAACAACGCCACCCGGACTAGGACGAAGCGAGAGGAGACTTTGCGCTCCTTTGCTCGCTCCCCATATGTTATGGCACGTGGTGGGTGGCAAATCGACGTCCGGACCGCAGGCGTGTCTCAGGAAACAAGACCTCAGGAGAGATGATCGGGCGGGGAGGCGCCGACCGACAGGACGGTACCTGGTAGCTGCTGCCAAAGACTGTAAGGGCGCACGCGCAAGAACTTGGGGAATATCTTGACGGCATCGAGGGGGAGAGCTGAATTTGCACATGGATAGCAGACGGGAGAGGGGTCGGTGAATAGTCCCGCGAAGGTCGCCGCGATTGATGCTGAGGGGAGAGGCTGTTGGCGCGATCGGGGAGATATGCACGCAAGCAGCCGGTTTCGTCGACGGGCAGTTATCGCAAAGACGCTGTGCTTACCCTCTTGGACGACTGCCACCAAGTAACAACGCCATATATAGTCCCCAAACATGCTGTGCGCCGTCTCCGCTGCATCATAACCCGCCCTGCTTGCGTCTGTCCAGATCGGTCTCTGTCTCTGTCTGAACCAGCAACTTCCTGTGAGCGGGCACTGGTACTGGGCATCACGTTCTGATTACATTTACCCGTGAGTCATCCGGATTTGCTTCAATGTGCCTGCTTCGTATACACTAGCTGACACGCGCGTCGACCGGAGAACTCTGCTCGACAGCTCCCCTCATCATCCGCGTCCGAAGCTTCCACGGTCGTCCGCGGTTGCAGACGTCGGCGATATCGACCATGGAACGCCTCGCAGTCGAACTGCTCGAACAGATATTCCTCCTTGCCTGTACTGACGGCGGCTTCACTGGCTGCTCCCTCTCCCTCGTTTCCAAGCATATCCGCGCCGTCTCCCGCTCCTCTCGTTTCTACTCCGTCGCCCTCCTCTCCAAGTCTCCCAAGCAGGTCGCCCGTTTCTACGACGCCTTCATCAAGGAGCGCGACGCCGCCCGCCATACACTCCCCAAAATCCGCCACCTATGCCTCGCCTCCGCCATCCGCGAAGTCACCCCTCTCCTCGAGCTCCCCCCTTTCCGCAATGACGACGATCTCCTGCACATCAAGCAGCTCCTCCGCCAGGCAGAAGAGAGCAAGGAGCAGCTCCGCGCCGAGATGGACGCGGAAATGCGGCAGTATCACGCGGACGTCTCCAAGCTCATCCAGCTCGTCGCCCCCGACGTGTACTCGCTGTCCCTGATCCACTGCCACCGTTCTGGGAAGCCGGAGCTTCGCTTCGAAGAGCAAATCGAATTCCGCGGCTTCCCCAAGCTGCGTGAGCTGACGATCGTCGGCGATCATCCAAAGTTCGTTCTCTCGGAAGACGCCGCCCGGGACGGAGCAGCGTTGTACCCGCAACTCGAGCACCTCCATCTCGCCCTCGTCTCCCTCACCGCCTACCAGAGCCTCGACGTGCTCAGCTGGACGTCCGACGCTCCGCAGCTCACCCACATGCGCATCTCCAACATCAACTACTGGCCAAGAACCGTCCTGGACGCTCTCAAGAAGGCTTTCGGTGAGTCCCGTCCCACGCCCACAGATGACCCACGGCGCGCACACGTCTTCTCTCCGTCCCTCCCTGTGCATGCGTCCCTACGTTCCACGTTCCTTCCTTCCTTCGAACTTGCGCTCACACGACCCGACGGCTGACACCCCGTTTCGCACGGCAGCGACGAAGGAGATGTCGAGACGCCTGCTGCAGGTCGTCATGCAGCCCCACTCGCCGCCGCCCATGGGCGGGCCCTGCGGCACCCCGCACTTCGTGTACGACAACTTCAAGCAGCAGCTGCGCGACCTCTGCAAGCCCTCGGAGATCCCCACCGTGCTCCTCCCGCCGAACAAGGACCTCAAGGAGCGAGATTGGGAGGACATCATGATGCGCGCGTGGGTGGACCGCGTCGAGGGCCGGTTAGGGTGCTGGGACACGCGCGATCCGAGGGCGGAGGTGTGCTGTTGACTCCTGCTGACCCGTGTGGAGGGTGCGCGTGCTGGAGCAGGGGAGACGGGTGTGGAGGCAGAGATACCGTATGCGTCTTTCAATTTTGTCGTGGCAATACTGCATAGCTCTGGCGCCGATAACGACGCCGTTAGTGTCCGCGGATATGGACCGTTGGTGTATCATAGCTTATTGCTTAACTTGAACGCATACCCCGTCTGTGCTGTATATAGGGTACACACATTCTTTAACTCGTTCCGTACTTTGAAATACCTTCTTGTGCATAGGCACATTTTACTCGCCTATAGCAGCGGGTTTCTCGATTTCTGGGTGTTTCGGTTCTGCGGCGTAGCCAGGAAGGCTTTTGGTGTTAGGTTGCAAGCAGGTCCGGTACGCAGCTCGTATTGAGCCCAGGGATCGGGGAATTGATTAGATAGGCCCTCGATGCGATGAAGAAGATCTGACAGCAATCTCCACCGAGATTGCGCATGTACCGCAAACACCGACTCCATCCGCAGTCGTACTCACCAGACTTTCTCATCCGAAGCACTGGCGGGAGTACATCGCCTGCGCGACTGTCCCTGTGTGGAATTATCGCAAGACAGCTGAACAGGGTACCATCCCGTATCACCACACGATGCAAGATGTCAATACACTATAAGACAACAGTCGAATTCTTCTACATCAAACAAAAAAGCAGAGACTACGTTCTATCGTGAGTAGTGATCCCTATTGTTGCGCTTTATCCATATAGGATGGAAGGCCGGGGGCACACGGTGGCGCCGTACACTTGTGCCTGATCCTGACCGCTCATGCTGAGAGGAGCGAGGGAGGCTGAATAGAACACAAGCATGCAAGACAAGTCTGCTGGTTGTCATAGGAATACACTTTGTATATATCGAACGGGGTACCCTCTATGTCGATTCATACATACAAATCTCAAAACTCTAGAGACATACAGCCGCCGGACTGCACGCATTCACAAGCTCCCCAATAAAGCCAGGTGAGCAGTCCTAAATCGCTCCCGGAAAATAGCACTCGCTGATGTGAACCGTCAGCATGGTCGAAGAGCGTGTCGCACTCCTCACAGGCGAGGGTGATGGTAGACTCTCTACGCACCGTACACTTACGTCCCTCTTTCGCTCTACAAACCCTGCCAAGGGGTTTCGACAGCTACTCCGCTCTTTCACGGACCAGTTGTGCAGGACCGCAACATGCTTGTGCGGCTATCGCCAGCGGCAGCCTGAGAGGCAGGGATATATCCCTTTGAAGATCCTACGACCGGATGATATCCCTTCGAAGATCCTGCGGCTGGAAGATCTCCCTTTGGAGATCCTCCACTCCATCTTCCTCGATGCGTGCACCGACGGCGGGAAGACTGGCTGTTCGCTGTCGTTGGTTTCAAAGGGGATCCACGCGGCTTCTCGCGCCGCTCGCTTTCATTCCGTCTCCCTCCTCGCCCCCACGCTTGTGAACCTGTATCGCTTCCTCATGGTATACAACGACGCTTGCAGCGCTGCAAAAAATGCGGGTGTCGAGACGCCAAGAGTACAGCATCTTTGCCTGCTCGTCGATATCTTCAGCGGAGACGGGAACAGTGTGCCCGGTGTCAAACACGCCGGAAGGGACAAACGAAACCAACGACACTTGGGGCGGCTGGCCGACTTGCACGACCGCGAGAACAATGCCCCGCGCGGCACGCTTGCAGCCCATCTGCGAGCCGTGTATCATGCCGGGGTAGTTATCCTGCTGAACATGGTCGCCGGCGATCTCACGTCCCTATGTTTGTATCGATTCCCACATGACCCGATGTCCCCTACGGTCGTGCCAGCCTTCCCCAAACTCCAGGAGCTGTGGTTAGGTGGCGAGGATACGCGGTCCCCATTCGTATTCTTCAGAGACAGGGATGATTCCGGGCCCAGGTTTCCACAGCTGAGGAGACTGCACACACGTGTGGATGGACATGCTTCCATCTGGCGGTGGTGCGAGGACGCGCCTCGGCTGAGAGACGTGCGGATCGTGGCGGATGCGAAGATGCTGCTGCAGCCTGAAGACTGTAGCAAGATCCTAAACATCGCAGGTGAGACGACACCGTCCAATGGTCATCTCCGTCACACGTGATCATAACAAACCTCGCTTAGTAGCCAATCCATGGTGGGAGGTACCGGGACGGCAAGTAAAGATCCTCGTGAGAAGCGAAAAAACCTGGCGCACTAGACTCCCACTATCTCGCGCCGTCCTGTTGATGGTGCTGCGAGGCATGCTGGTCGAGAGATCTCGTTCGCTAGTCTTCGTACCGTTCTACACGTCGCAGGACTTGGATAGTGGCGAGCGCGAGTCCATCCAGAATCAGAGCATGTTCTGGGGCGGGGATCGGCAGACGGGGCCGGACGAGCTCTTCAGACGGGACTGGCTGGCTTGTATGGCGCCGCTGCAGGACGGTCGGCGGGATGGGATCTATGTCAGAGATTTTTGGACGCGTGCTCCGGAGCCTGAGAGACGCAGCCGAATCGGTGCAGCCTTCGGAAAAGTGGGTAGTAGGACTAAGCCTGACTATATGACGCCCTTGGTTATCCCGCAGACTTGAGCATCATGCCTAGGTAGCTTGTCGACGTTGTATTGATACCTCCCACTTCCAATGTCTGTATCGTAAAGCATTTGTGAGTCTGATGTAGAGCGCATCCATAATGACATTGTAGTATCATGTAACGACCTAAGTATGCATCGTAAGCTTACATTTGACCTTGATGCCAGCAGCTGTCTAGCCATTTCTCCTTTCAATCGGAAGTCTAGATACTGACTGGACTCGTGTGTAGTACATATCGCTGGTTTTTAACTCCACCGCCTGTTCGTCCACATATATCTATTGTAACGATTGCCCTGTAGATGTCTTCTCACGTGTGTTAGTGCTCTCGATGTGTGCTTGTCTAGGTGCGCCGATGCTCATGCCTGCATGCCAGTGACGAGAAATCACATGGGCAGCGGCGCGTATGTGATTCAAGGAGACGATCGTAGAATTCGAACCTTGCCTCGTGCGCGTCACCCTCTTCACGCGGCCAACAGCCCAACCGCCGTGAAGGTCAGTTCGGCACCACATTTGGTCAGCCAGCCCTGCCAGTGGTTCAAGAACCCACATCTATGCACGCTAAACTCGGGCAGGACGGAAAACGATGGTATTGGGCGCGCGCTACGGAAGCTGCGCGGGACCACCGAGTCCGTGTCGCCACCGCTCTCTCGCGCGACCGGTGGGCCGAGCTCAAGCCAGGAAGGAGAGTGAAGCGGAGAGCCGGAGGCTCGGGAGGCTGAGCGTGAGGATCGGCCCAAAGGGAAGTGATTGCACCCAAACGGGGGCCGGCACCGGGGCCCGGGCCCAAGGAGGAGTGATGGCGAGCGGATTCATCGAGGGAGGGCGGGCCGGCCCGAGGAGAAGGGATGGAGTGAGCATGATGCGGCCGGGCGGGGGGCCGGGTTGGGGAGGAAGCAGTGAGCGGATCACCGCATAAGAGGCCCCGGAGGGCAGGCGGAACGACGAGAGGGCGCAGCGAGCTGCCCGGAGGAGTGGCGAGTGGCGAGGGCACGGATGCCCGGAGGGGTGGCGAGCGGATCGCTGAAGAAAGGAGCTGGTGGTCCCCATTGGGCAACA
>NW_006766892.1:397334-398579 GCF_000275845.1 Dichomitus squalens LYAD-421 SS1
GGGCAGGCGGAACGACGAGAGGGCGCAGCGAGCTGCCCGGAGGAGTGGCGAGTGGCGAGGGCACGGATGCCCGGAGGGGTGGCGAGCGGATCGCTGAAGAAAGGAGCTGGTGGTCCCCATTGGGCAACACCGTGAATGACGTGGTGTGCACCAACCAGCGGGCAAAAAAACGAAAGCTCGAGGAGCGCGAGCTCCCGAAGGGCGAGGGGACGAGGATCCTGGGCTGCGAGCCCTTAACCTATATACTACTAGAGACAAAGCAGATGTAAAGCGGCGAGGGGGTGGCACGAGTTACGCTGTCATAGACCCTGGACAATAATCATTGTCCAAAACACAGCGCTGCAGCCCCTTCTCACCCCCAACCACCATCTTCTCCGCATCTCGGTGGATTATCCTCATCATCTCGACTACATATGTGGGAGGGATGTCGTCCCTTTATCCTCATCCAGATCCACGCAAATGCTAGGCCTCGTCCCTGCCTACTACTCATCCCTCATCGGCAAGGAACGTTGTCCAGTCACTAGGACAGCAGGATGCTCCTGCCGCGCACCCGAGTCGAGAACATCGCCGCTCCTGAGCAGTCCATGTGCCGAGGATCTCACAAGTGACGGTTGAGGATGCTCACTCAGTAAGCATCGGTCCATCTGCTCGTCTTCCCAAAGCTGACTCACATGACGATTCGAAGGCAGTTCTCCTAGCCGCCCACCGATCGTGGCAGCTAGTGCAGTCGCCGACCAAAATCGTCCTTCATGGTCCCTGGCGTATTTCCTCTAGCACTTCCGGGCCACCGGAGTCTTGAGGTTGTATGCTCGGTGGGGCTGACGGACTTGGACGGTGGCTCCTCCTTGTCATGTCAGCCCCTTCGGCCTACGAAGACGATGGCGACCGCTTCATTCCACTTCTTTATCTCGGAACACTCAGTAAGCCCGAGATCTGCATACCTGTGAGAAGTCCACTGAATACCTGAGGCTCTGTTGTACAGATTCCCTGGGCAAGGAGGGCATTATGGTCATACCAATGGTTTTGGACGCTCCTCGATGCCATCCTTCCAGGGCTGAAGCAGACTGCCTCTCGCAATCCTGCGGTCACTACGCTAAGATTCCTGATGGAAACTTGCGACAGGGGAAATAGGGAGATATGCACAATGAGTTGTCCTGACACATCGGATATGTCTTCGCACCGTTGTACTCGAATATGCGGAGGAACACTTTACTGGAATTGTCGGGATGCGAGTGATGTGTGGTT